>NC_142843.1:20154015-20305530 GCF_061612785.1 Hesperophylax consimilis | reverse complement strand
TTTATTGTGAATATTTCATTTTTCCTTGACAAGAGAGATTGCAAATCCTTCATTAGAAGTAAGCATCCCAACGTACAACAGGAAACACACTTGCAAATTATTGATTCTCTCTTCCATATTCAGTATGGTTTTTGGTTATCGTATGCATTTATCCACATTCAGAATTAATAACCGCATTAAATTTAGCCACGCGTAACCCGATTAATCATCCGGACACAATCGGTCGATAGTATAAATTATCATATCAAACGTGCTTTGAATTTGGAACAAATTAATCTAAATATTTCATAGACCTGGCTATGCGATAATTACAAGCTTGAACAAAGTATAGTGATAGCCAATGTCGTTCAACCTAAATAAATAATATATATTTTATTGTTTTGAAATTGGGGGAGGTACCTTCTAGGAGGGTTTGTTAACCCTTTCATACCCGCATTATTGTTTCCACATATATAAAATATGTAATGCTTGATAATACTTCAGAAAATTATTTGAAAATTTTTGCTATATTATTTTATTTTTTAATTATTCTATGTTAATTTGGCTTACCATTCATTGGACGTCAGAGGGTATTTTTAAATAGTAAGGTAAAATAAAATGACACAAAAGTAATAGAAATTACTGTGTCATGTCAAAAATGCACATTTACAATATAGTGATAATCTCTAAGGTTTGAAACAAATGACATTTGAACTAAAATTCATTAGAAAAAAACAAATAATCTAGGATAATAATCTTTAAGAACTCGCCATACTAGTCGAAAATATGTCCGTCACTACCAGTGTTAATTTGAATGAATATTGAAATTCATATACGATATTCTGGCAAATGACTGTGAACCGTGAATAATATTGATGTTATTACTTTGGAACATATCTTTATGCGTTAAAATATTTGTAATTCGAGCAGAAAATATTGATATCTCACTTTAAATGAAGTAATCAACGATGACAGAATTAAATGAAACTCACAATCAGCAGTTTTCAAAGTATTTATCGTTTTTTATAGCGGGAATAAGGATTTCAACCGAGCGAAAAAAATACACGCCCCAGAAAAGATTACAAACTAAAAGAAAACAAAAACATGGCTTTTCTAAATCGCTACCGTTACGGTAAAAAAAATCACAAAGTTTATGTTAAATTGAATTAACACTGGGGATGAAAGGGTTGAAATATTTGTGGATTTTCCATTTGGTGTAGTTAATGTAAAACAACCAAATCAAAGGAAGTCATTTTGTCAGATAAATAAGTAATGGAGTGAAAAGAGTGGACTTGGCGAGGAATTCTAAAGTCAATGGAGTACAAATATAATTTTTTATAGAGAGTGATATCATAAGTGTAAATTTGAGAATAAATGGAAGAGAATAAGGTAAATTATCAGGTCCAACCATTTGCATACTCTAAACACGCAATAATATTATTACGTTAACCAAAAATCATATAACAGTGCTTACTCATATTACAAAATAAAAAGTATGGTGGATCTTATTTAGTGAGACTTTTCGATATTAATTATTCATAAACTATTATGACAGAAAAAGTGTTTTTGGTTGTTAAATTAATCATAAAGCTGAATAATAATTTCACTACACGCAATCAAGAAGTGGTGATTCGACAAAAATGTCCATAAACCTTTTGTAAAACTCGGGGAATTGTATATATTTAATGTCACCTGTTGTCCAATACCTGAGGTCTCTTAGATCATAGACCTTCGATAATAAAAATAAATATGATTTTCTTTGACAACAACTTGTCCAATAGAAAAAAGCACCTGACAACCCTAGAGAAACTAAAAATACGCTTGACAGACTTTGATTTGTGCTTTTTTGTGATCAGCCTTCTGGTTTCCAGCTTTGAGAACCAACTTTGTGATGATGTTTTAATTTTGTCATTTCTTTATTCGTGGCCATTTTTAACTTGTTGAATAATATATTTGTAATAAACTGATTTTTAAAGCATCCTCATAACTTTTTCAGGGTCTATTATATTTAATGTTATGTCTTTACCTCTTTCGGTGCTCTCGGTTAATGGCGAGAAAAACACGATTATCTTGTGATTAAAATCTCAACCGCCTGATCCCACAGGGTGCTATTTGTTCAATACAACAGTTTAAATGGACTATCACGTTTGTCTCGGAGGTGCTTTCGCCCCCTGATTCGGTTGTATAATTAAGTCAGCTCGTTACAACCGTTACAGTAACGAAATTAGACACGTCTGATGGTTTCATTTGTTGATTTGGTAAACTGATTTGATTTCGCTCTTAATTGTATCCAAAGATATGTACAAGAAAGGTAAGTATATGCATACACTTCGAGATGAATCTTATAGCATTTTTTTGTGTTGTGACAAATTCTTTGTAGATTGTTACTATTGGTTCACCCCCCCCCCCTATCATATAATATCATCACACCATATCCATTTTACTCACTTTTGAAAAAAAAAACAGAATAAATACACTTTAAATAGTTACAAAAAAAAATTCATACCATATATCTCATTCGTACTGTACGTACCTTTTAATGTACTTTAATAAATTATAATTTTGCCATAAACTATGTGCACTTTACTATTTCTTTAAAGATAAAGTAATGTTTATAAGACAAGCTATTTAATGCATAGCACAAAGGATAACAAATTATTAAAAGCAATAATTAGTCGCCTGAATTATCCATACAAATCTATTTATCTCCGAGGAAAAATAAATGCCGCCGACGGGAAATAAACCCGCACTTTACCGTCGGCTGCATTCATTCTTACTAATTATTGCTTATAATAATTTGTTATTATTTGCGTATATCAAAATATTGTCAACCAGTTTTGGAAGTTAACATTTGTTTGTTTCTCAAAGACGTCCGGCATATGTTTGCTTTGAATGGAATACCAAAAATAGAGAATTTTGATCTAAAGTTAAAAATAATGCAATGGATATCGGGCAAAATAATGAAAAGCGGGGTAAAGGAAGGTGTCAAATGGATTTGTTCCGAAATCGAGGGAGAAAATTTTCTTTACAGAAGACTAAGAAAAAGAAAAAAAAATATCATGGAATTGGATACACACATTCATAATAGAATTTCACGGTTATCTTGCTTAGGTATATATTTTCCTTATTTGAAAATCAGCCCCGTGTTTACTTAATTTAAAGCTTGGCATACAAATATAAAGGGGACGTAAAAAAACATCGTTTCGGCTTTGTGAGCCGGGAAGACTGAACTTTGGCAAACAGGTCTGAAAGGGAAATGGTGTACAAAAAAGAACAAACACTACCATAATAACAGAGAACTTTTCATTTTTAACGCCAGAATATTCGTTTCATTTACCTCACGAATGAAAGAAAACAGGAGATAAATTATTTGATCGGAATTAAAAAATATATATAAAATTTTAAATATTAATAGAAAGAGTGTGAACAGCTAGCTATCACACCGATAAGGGATGATATAAATCAAAATCTTTTTTGTTATTTATTTTTGGGAAGCTATGCCGTGTTGCGCTTACTCCTTCTTTAGTCAACGTTACAGTGTCCATCATCAGGGCAGATGTGATCCCGCACTGGGGAATACTTTGACTCTTTCTGGTACTCAAGTGTGAAGTAAGAAAGCCAAAGGTAGTATTTATTATGCTTATATAATGCACTTGCATAATGTACCGCGCATTCTGATCACATCTGCCCTGGTGATGGACACTGTAACGTTGTCCGGAACGTCGGCAAAAGAAGGAGTTAGCTCAACACGGCATAACACCACAAAAACAAATAACAAAATACTTTTGGCCGTGAAAATCTTAAATCATATTAAATAAAAAATCTGTCCTAGTATGAAAACCTTGCTACATCCACACCCAAACACTGTTTCATACATAGTTACTCTTCTGTTGTACGGAATCTTGATACGACGAAGGATTTGATTCGCTTGGTTTTGCCATGGTTTTTTGGCAATTCCCGACGTTTTCAGCCATTCACTTGTATCTCAAATAATCTTATAATACGCTTGTCAACTATCTATTCTTATTTAGTGTGTAAGAAAGAGCTCCAGCATTATTGTGATAAAGAACTAATGTTTTATGTTTGGTTTGTGCCGTAGCGTTGGAATTATAAACGTACCCATTCTTGTTCATTTCGCTTACGTAATTAACCTTTTATTATTTTTGTAGCTCCACATTTATCTTATTTATCTACTCAAATATAAAGAAAATTACAAAATTAATTATAAAGATGAAAATATCAAACGAGTTGGGCGAGTTTCTGTTAAAACCACAAAAAAATGAAAATTTCTTTAAAAAAAACCATTAAAAACATGCCTTGAAAATAATTATAATTGATGCCTTTATTTCTGTGAAGTAAGTAGGCAAATAAACGATCGACGAAATATTTTTACAGAACGTGAACAAGGCTTTTATCAAATTAAAAAAAAAATGTTTGTCCGTAGAACATGTTAGGAAATATGTTAATTTCCTAGTATGAGAAAGCCAAACCATTCGCCCACGCCATTAGGAGTGACTTAATCCTAGTAATTAAGGCCTTTTCCACAAAAATCTCAGTTCTGTGGAAAAGAAACAACCCGTTTAGCCTTAATGTAGCTTTCATTGGCTTAGCTACTCGCCACAAAAAAAAAGAAAATTGCCTCTACCCATTTTGTAATTTAGAACTTTTCTTCCCGTACTTATGTTCCATTTCGTTATATTTTAAGCAATATTTTTTTAAATGGCAGCTTCTCATGTTTTATAAATAATGCAATATCCCTATCATAATATTCACAGAAAAGCAGAGCGGGAGAATATTCATATATTTATTTACACATAATTTGCTCTAGGTTACAAAGGGTGTGCGGCTTTAGAGTGTAATAATTTCGGGATGTTTAAAAAAACAATTTTTCCACGAAAAAATTTTCAATTCCATTCAAACGAATCAATTTTGTTATCTGAAAACTGCCTTAAAAACGTTCGAATTCAGAACCAAGTTTTTTTTACTTGCCCCCCGACACCTTCAGTGTGGCTAGATGGAAGGAAAGTGGATGTTAGTCGTAGCGTCAAATACCTGGGGCATTATCACAGACGACCTGAAAGACATCGAGGATATGGAAAGGCAAATGAGAGCGATATCCGTTAGAGCAGGTATGCTGTCAAGGCGATTTCACTTTTGCAGTACAAACGTGAAAAAGATACTTTTCAACGCATTTTGCACTTCGCTGTACACGTCAGAACTGTGGGTGGATTACACTGCATCCCAACGGCATAAGCTAAAAGTCGCTTATAATAATGCTTATCGCCAACTATTCGACCTACCGCGCCACGGAAATGTTCCTGGAGGGACGAGTGCACTCTTTCAGAGCGCTTCTCCGCTGTCACATGGGAAGCTTATGGCTCAGACTACTCCAATCAAGTAACAAAATCATCACTGCCATGGTTGCTTAGATGGAGTCCCTTCTGATGGCCCTCTGGGAACGGGAGATGTGCAAATATCCTCCATAAACGGCCTCTTACACTTTTTTTTGTTTTTTTTTAAATCTTTTTTCACATAAAATCCTCTTTTTTGTGCCAATCGAAATCACTTATGTATTATTACTATTTTTCTTACTCTAATTGTGTACATTATTTCAAATATGGAATGTATTGCAGTATCCCTGCATAAATTCTTATTATTATTATTATTGTAACATGACAGCCGAACGGTAAGCTCGCCCGTTTTGTTCAAAACCTGAGGTATCAAATCAAATATAGATACAGTTTCTTTTTATTTTGTAAGGATATTTTTAAATATATCGTATATCGTATGTACAGTTAAAGATAAACAATACAAGAACTGCCATGTAAACAGGTTAAGTGATACAAATATTTGGCCAATCGGGAATTAAATTTGCAAAACAAATCAGTGTTTCACCGTGATTTCGAATTTCAAATGGAATGGAGATCTACGATATCGGGCGAGTGTAAGTGAGATAATTATAGCACATGCTAAATGAGCTAATGGCTTAATGGAACATTAGTTTCAATTCATATTTGTACGGTAGACACTTCTAGTAGCAGTTTGTATTTTATGGTAGTTAATTTGGTATTTACTTTGTTCTGAGTGAATGATGTAATTATTCTTTTAAAAAACCACTATTCACTAACGAATCATTGATTGAAATGGCATGAGCTGTGCTTAGTGAACATATCCGAAAAGCCAGATACATCCCAACCTCTCTCTATTATCTTGTAAGAAACCACTATTCACTAACGAATCATTGATTGAAATGGCATGAGCTGTGCTTAGTGAACATATCCGAATAGCCAGATACATCCCAACCTCTCTATATTATCTTGTAAGAAACCACTATTCACTAACGAATCATTGATTTTAATGGAATGAGCTGTGCTTAGTGAACATATCCGAATAGCCAGATACATCCTAACCTCTCTCTATTATCTTGCACACAAAATTTTTAAAAGGCATTCCTTAGCGATGACGATTAGGAAGTTTATAAAATATTTCAGTGAGGTGAGAGAGTCAAGAGATGGAAAAACATAATGATACAACTATCTATAAATTAGAATAAAAAGGATTATAATAGAAATGCGTGAATTTTATCCTCTCTGTCTACCCCTAAGGAATACAGAAAATGTCGGTTATTTAGTTTTCGGTTGTTATTTAATTTTGCCTGAGAGAATGAGTTTGGCATAAAAGCGAATTAACAGTTTTAAATACATCTATTTAAAATTCAATTTTGTTTTCTTGATTGAATAATCTAATGAATAAATGAAGTGGAATCTTGGAAGTGGAAATTAACCCACTTCCTCACATCGAATCCAGATGAAACTTGGCAGATATATGATGACAAAACACAACTTTCTATGGCACTCACCCACTCACGAATTTTTCTGAAATTGGATGTCTTTGCAGGTAAAATTTTACAACAGTTTAACAAACGAAATAAATGTCGTTATAAGGTGTTGGGGAGTTAAATTCAATCCTCAGTCAAAAAATTGTTTTTTTTTGTTTTTTTATGTTTTAAAAGACATTTTAAAAGTTCACAGTAGCTAAAATCCAGTCCCTGGGGAGAAAAATTCAATCCTCAGTCAAGCCAAAAAAATTGTTTATATATATTTTTAAACACTTCGTTAACAAAAATAGATGTTTTATATATTTTTTTAAACTTTGCTTTTCAGGGGTTGCTTTTTTTCCTTTGTTGAATAAAGCAAGGAAACGTAATCATGCCATAAATTTGTAGCGTCATACATAAAATATCTGCTTTATTAATTCTAGCGAGGAAACAGCGTAATATCAGCAAATGTATTACTCTTCCGTGGTTAGTTTCTAGTCTAGTTATTGCATTTCACAATACCGTATAACAATTCACATTGTTTTGCACTGTGTAGCAAATGATACCCCATTACTATTAATTGTTCGACAAGCATTGAAACAGTCGTAACGAGCTGTGAATTCGCTATTTCCATGACGTGGATAGTGCATCCGGCGCCATTCTAACAATGCACGGCGCAGCGGTGACATCGGAAAGTCCGCAACCCGCTCACCTGTAACAACGTTACTCTCCACAAATATGTGCTTTCATAATATATGTCGCAGGAGCAAAATCACCAAATCACATTTTACGGTTATTCCTGCGAATTTACAACACAGTTTTCCTTTTAGGGCATTCCAAGGATTTTAAAGATAAATTTATTCAGGTTATTGAAATAAATGGCAATTGATTTTTTTACAATGGTATAAATGATGTATTTTCTGCGAAAATCGATGAAAAATTATAAATGTGCAGTGTGCACGCCAGAGCAAAATCACCAAATCATATTTTACGGATATTTTTGCGAATTTGCAACAAGGTTTTTCATTTTTGGGCAATTCAAGTATTTTAAACATAATTTTTTTCGGCTTTTTGAAATAATGTATCGAACTGTTTTTTTTTCAAAAGGGTAACTTATGTTTTTTCTGAGTAAATCGTTGAAGTATTCTAAATATGCACGTGTACCAACTGTATTATTGACCCACATAACTACAAGACTTAACGTAACCTAACCAACAAACATAAAACTAACCATAACCTAATATATATATATATATATTTATTTGTGTTTCCATAAAACGGTTATGCACCTAAAAAAATTGAGGTACATTTAAATTTAAATGGTCAGTTTACTATATACAACGTGTTTAGGGACATACATGACTGACTTTAACCAGATGTTAATGACTATAATATGTAATTCAACCATGTCTGAAATAATTCTCTCAGGCTTTATTAGATTCATTAAACTTACATAATGAATGTGTTCTAATGGAATGAGCTTGAAATGTACGGGACTTAGTTGAACATGGTTCTAACCGACTTTTTTTTAAATGACCTTCGAATGCTTTTGTTTTGTTCATTTCTATAATCAAAATAACGTTCGGATATGAAAATTTTAAATCTTCCATTAATTTTACAAGGTTCTAACATCAAAAATATTTAATTAAATTAAACGTACCCCTATCTTGGAATATCACAAGGAAAATGTAGTTAGAACCTGATGCATTGAATTATTATCCACTAGTTTGTTGCATATGCTTCTATCTACACGTTTAGGCGTGTACTAAAATGGTAAGTATATGTTCTATTTTATTTTAAAATATTTTTATCTAAATACTTTACACAAGATTCAACCTAAAAAGCAGAAATTGGTAAATAGATTACGGGAAATCGCCTTTGCAAAATTTTACTCCTCATATCTCAGAACAAGGTTTAGTGAAGTTAGAACCCTCTTCAACCAAGTGACAAAACGTATGCTGATATTGTTAGACTGAAATGTATACAAAAGCGACCAGGAAGGTGAATAATTATACTTTACTTGTCATTTAACTAATGAAATATAGAGCATTTTCATACAAATTAAGGAATTGAAAATAATTAAAGCTGCAATGAGTTTGGATTTGTAACACATAGATAGAGTTGCAACGTATAGATAGAGTTGCAACGCATAGATAGAGTTGCAACACATACATAGAGTTGCAACGCATAGATAGAGTTGCAACGCATAGATAGAGTTGCAACGCATAGATAGAGTTGCAACGCATAGATAGAGTTGCAACGCATAGATAGAGTTGCAACGCATAGATAGAGTTGCAATGCATAGATAGAGTTGCAACGCATAGATAGAGTTGCAACGCATACATAGAGTTGCAACGCATAGATAGGGTTGCAACGCATAGATAGAGTTGCAACGCATAGATAGTGTTGCAATGCATAGATAGAGTTTGTATGAGTGCACCGGTGAAAACTCTATGGTTATAAATGATTCAAATCTCAATGGATTCGCTTTATTTATTTTTTTATGGAAGAATCTAAAAAATTCCTCTTACAAAGTAAACCATCGTAAAGTGTTTCAAGTCGTGAAAGTTTCGTATGAATTCGACACTGAGAAAATGAGTACGGCTTTTTTAAAATTAAAATGTTGTTAAAAATGTGACTGCATTACCGTTTCCTAATAAAATATTAATTATTCAAAATATATCTGAACGCGTGTTCGTGTAGGTTTCCTTATCCGAAAAAATATAATGGACGAGATGCGAAAATATTATTATTTTTTAGGAACACGTGTTCCGACTTTCTCATATAACATATTCGTGCTTTACGAAATTCTTCAATTCATTCGTTACGGACCTCCAGCCCCGTTTTTAACAGGAAAACGAGTAATTTGACCAGATTTTCAGAGTCAGGAAATACTTCACATTTATCATCAACTTCATATTTTTTGTTATGTAATTTCACCATAACTGTTCCAAATTGTTAATAATATGAATAAAATATAACTAACGTAAAGCATTTTTCTGAGGATAAAAATCCCAGTACACGCTTAGTCCCCAAGGATCTGGAAATACCTCTCTAGCTATAAACCAGCTTTCGGTGCTATAAAATATGTATTTCATAAGGCCAGCACGCCAGCACCGCGTGGACCGTCTTTGAATTACTCAGATTTATGCGACGTTTTTATTTCAATTCCCTGAGATAGTTTACTTCGCGAGTTACCTGTTAACCTGTGAACTCATTTGATAAAGGATGTTAAAGCTTTTAAGCGTAAATACTCGATGCGCGAGTTCGCATCCTTTTCCACACAAAACTTAAATTTTGATTTTTGCCAAAATACCCAACCTAACTGCTTAATATAATTTATAAGTATAGCAAATATCTAGTAATGATTTAAGTTTTGTATGAAAAGGTCGGCACATTCAATAAATAAATAGGCTTTATGTGAATAGCAGAAAATTACAAACTGCTCCCGCGTGGAACCAGTGGGACTTTAGAATCCTCAATTAGAGTAACGAGATGAAGGTTGGAATATACCTATTACCTATCGATCTAGTAACTTTCCGCGGCTAGAGCCATTTTAAGCGTACTTCACGTGATTCTGAGTGGTGGTCTTTCAAAATGAGATTCTAGGAGTAACCGATCATTCTTATATTGCTTGTCTAAGTAAATACTTTTTTAGAAGTGTTGATACAATGAACTTTTTATATATTTCTGTTTCTGTTAAAATCTTTCTCGTTTGAGTTGGCTATTATGTCTACCACGTTTTCCCTCCAAACCAAAAAACACAACGAGTTTTTATTGCTAACAAAAGAAAAGTAATTTGCTTTTATTGCAAACTTTTGTAGGCCGAAAACAAAGAAACTTTACACAAAATATTGTTCTTTTCTGAATGAAATGGCAATTTTTTCCATAGTTTTTTGAGGTTTTTTATTTAAAATGAACTCTTAATACAAAAGAATTCAGTTTTTTATCATTTTTTTTCAAATTAAATTATGTATAATCTACAAGCTCCCTTAACATTATCTGTTACGTTAAAACCAAAAGTAAAATCTTAACTGCCGCCAAATATTTAAATAGATCTTAAAAATATATTACATTTTTCCATACTTAACCGATTTTTTGAAAAATAGACTGGCTACTCAATCAAATCTACATAGTTTCATTCGATGCAACTCTAAACTCAAAGTTTTAAGACTATGAATGAATCTGTTGGTGAAAATTCGAAACAATTTGTCTTAGCAGTTAATAAGTACTGTATGTTTTGAATAAGTAAAGAGTGGCAGTGAATCTGTTTATGTGCACAAAGTTAACCTTCGTGTCAGGGAAGAATCTACAAAGACACTTCCCATCTGCACCGTATATTTACACTCCACCTCCTACGTCCTTCGTCCCATTAAGAAGTCTTCCCTTTCATGTTACACAACACAACGTGCCTTTCATACACTTTGTTTGAGTACCCCTGAATAATATATACCAATTTTGTCTGAGGAAAAGATGAATCGACACATGAAACGTTTTTTGTAACTTTTGTTCACGAGCTAGACTGAAAATTTTCAGTGGATTCGCCACACGTATACTCATATTACTCTTACTCGTTACTGAATACTCCAAAATCTAAATATTAATATTTTCAAACACGCAGACCTTTGAACTATAATTTACACCAGGCATGTTGAATTTAGAGCTTTAACATGAAAGAAATGTTATCATGCTTGGATATTGATTGAGGGTAGTTAGAATCGTAGGAATAGTACCATAAATAAGGGTTACTGTATAAAGTGAGCCCTGAAATCAATCAACAATTTGCCCTCTAATCAAAAAAACCTTTGAAATTTTTTCAAAGAATAAAGACCAAATTAGATAAATTAGGAATTATTTAAATTGTCACATTTTACATTTAAAATTATTCGAAATTATTGAGAGGATAATCAAGTTCTGAGGGCTGAATTTGGAGTGCAGATCTTCAAACTTATCTGTGCGGTCCCCCCGATCGATATATTATCGCTACTGTGAATTTTGTGGATACAAAAAAGAGTGCATTGTTCGTTTGTCTGTTAGTTCCTCTTTTCGTCGCCTGCATAAAAAAATTTGGACAAATTTTTGTTTCTTAAAAATATTTTGAATAATTATTCAGGAAATCATGTTAGACGCAAATGAACTAAATCATTCAAAGTTCATCATTCATATTAATTACCTTATATATTTATTTGAAATACTTTTAATTTCAGGAATGTTATATTAGAATGTTAGTTTAAATAGATAGACTAACATTTATTTATTATGTCTATGAGAAACAAAAAATGGCCATTTCTGTCCTCTAAAAATTCGTGTCTCTGCTAATCATAAACTTCCATTCAACACATTAGTTTTTTTGGTGTATCACTATTTGATTTCCTAACCACTATGTTTCAGCTTTTAATACTCTCTGCTTTTATAAAATTCTTTTACAAGGCCTATTGTAAAAATTCTTAATTTTTTTTCGCAGCCTAATAAAGACGTTTTACGAGAGATTCAAAATGCAATCTTCTGAAAGTACAGGATGATTACGTTTTATAGTGCAATAAAGAGAACACCTGCTGGTTACCGTATCTTCCCCACTAACTCTTATTACCACTTATGGGGAAAGTTACAGGTGTTTATTATGGAATGAAGTTTTTCGTTCTTATTAGGTTACCAATTCCTCCGTCCCAAGTCTAATGGAAAAACGTTGCGCTGAAAAAAGTCACGTTCATTTGTAAATTTAAGCGAACGAAAATAGAAGGATAAATAGGATTCTAAGTAAACGATATCCATTTCCTAACTTACAAGTGTGGATGTCAACATTTAAATACACAATATTGGATAAATGGATTTTTAAATATTTATTGAATATTAAAAGAAATTTTAAAAATTAAAAAACAAAGGTATGATTTGAGATTTTCACGGCAAAAAGTTTTATAGTGATTATTTTGGTGTATACCTTGTTGAAAAAACCTCCTTCTTTAGCCAACGTTTCGGACAGCATTACAGTGTCCATCACCAGCGCACATCTGCCAACAACGCAAAACGGCACAATACCCCGAAAATAAACCACTATAAAATTAAAATACAAATTTTAAAAACTAAATTGATTTGTAGAATTACATAGTTTATTTTATTTTTATGGTTATAAAATTTAATTTGTAGAACTCCCATTTTAATTATTAATAATATTATTATAAATTTTACTAAAAACAGTTTATTGTGAGCACACGGCAGAACTTGATTATAAACTTTTTTAGTGTTAACTGAATAATTAAATATATTAATAAAAACTTCTGAAAATTATTGGCCTCGAATACTTAAGAAAATTGTACAAAAAATATCATTTCTATTTCTTTCGTAGTGAAACTATTTTATACTTTTTTTCACTTATTATATTTTTAAACGATACAATTATTCTTTAAACTATGGTTATATATGCAACATTTGGTGGAGGGGTGAGAGAGGCGATTAACAGGGATGGTAGACAATGATTTTATTAAGATGTGAAAAAAGTGTAACCTTCAATATTTCAGAAATATCATTTGCGTATAACCAAATAAAATATTCGTCTTTCCAAGGTGGAAGCAATAACGCCATATCAATTTTTTCTGTCATATGCTTATTCAATTTTTTATCTGCACTTATACAAGTTTCTTGTAGAAGCCATGGAATCCATCACATAATAATTTCATAAAGTTTTGAAGTAAATTTTCCGAACAAAATTAAATTATCTTCTTATAGGGCTTCCGGAAAATGTATCGACAGGGTGAAAAGGTCCGTAAATGTTCTTAAAAAAACATCGTTTTTCTTCTTGAAATTTTAGCAAAGTGTTCAATATAATTCTGTTTCTGGTTATGGCTATAGTTATGGTTTGTTGGTACTTCGTGTTGGTTATACTCTATTTTATTATTTAAGTTAAAAAAAGGAGGGTAAAATTTTATTTAATGTTACAAATATATATTTGTGTCTAAACGGAAAGCTAAACTCAAACGCGTCACTCAAACAACTCACTTTTCATGTTTATTATTTCAAATATTTGCATTGGTCATGAAATGTAGGAATACATTTTTCTGACTTATATTTCATATAGTTCAAATCCTTCCAAGTTTAAGAAGGTATTTCTGAAATATTTAACACTTTATACATATTAGTTCAGTTAGTATTCATGGAAACATCCACAGGCAACAATTTTTAATGTTTAAAGAAATTTCAACGATGTTGAAATAGTTTAAAGAAACTACTTCTCATTTGAACAAAACTCTCGAATACACACTAATCATTACATTGTTGCCGCAATGAAACTGGTTCAAATCGAATTTTTACGAGTATACCAAGGGATTCGATTTCTTCACAACCGACAGATTCAAAACCAAATTATTTTACTGCGCAGGTCATTGTTTTATTGAAAATAACTTAAAAATAATGAATCAATCATTTTCATTTAATTTGAGCGTGTAATTATGAAAGGTTATTAGTATGTTATCTATTAAAAAGTCCCTCAAAACTTGCGAACTTCCATGAATTTAAAGGTTTAAATTTTGAAATTCGCCTGGCGTGTTATAATTTGATAATAAAAGTTGGCAGGCGAGTCAATTCCCTAACTCGTTTAACTTTTTGTTTCACCAACGTCATTACCTACGCAAAACTTCCCAACCGCTTTTGCTTTCTAAGGAATTAAGCCGGCCTGATTATTAAAGGCCATAAAACAATAATTTGTATAGGGGAACTAAGTTTAAGAACGGCAGTTATGTCGAATAAGTTTTGTTAAAAATTGTTATCATCTTTACGTCACAAAAATTATAATTAAACCACTATGACTAATATGGCTAATGATCTCTCTTATCGTGTAACAGGCCCGCTCATCTAGATTAGACTTCCCTCAGCTCTTACATCTCCAGAATTTGGCTGAATTTAAACGGGCTTTAAAGCCCAAATTTTGTCCTTAAGGACAAAATTATTTAAAAATCTAACCATTCATAAATCTTAACTTCTTTTCAAAATTTTGCAACTAACCATATTATAAAAATTCCGGTAATCGTTTGGTTTCGGTTGCCTCCTTATTGTACCTTTTTTGAATGTCTGCTCAGAAGATTCTCATTTCTGTTTTATATTATGTTTTGGTTTAATGTTCTCGTTTTGTTCTGTCCTGTTGTTTGTTATTGTTATTCTAAATGTTGTCATCACTTTGTATAAACAGTATATTTAGTGTTATAATATTAGATCTCTATTGGGTAAGGCACACTAATACTGAATTACCGTTTTATAGTAAAGCGCACTTGAAGTGAAATGACACTAAACTGCGCTATATAAATGCCATGTTATTATTATTATTATGGCTGCCACTTTAAATAGATTCCCTTTCAAGCGAACAACAATTCGATATTTTTCATCGATGACTGAAAAAGACAACTTAATATATGTAATTTTATACGAAAAATCCCGTTCCCTCAAGAGTTGGTATGAAATCAACATGTCGTAAAGATGATCAACACACCAAGAATGCGGGCAATGGTACGACATATGCAACACCGCTCCAGCGCCGCACCGACTCGTATATAGGTTCCAATAGAAATATATGAAACGGATCTCTTTTGGTATCACGCTTTCTTACTACATTTTTCTTATTTTAAGTCCTTACCTACCAGTGAGGAAGCAGGCTAACACAAATATAGTATTAAAAAAAGTAAACACGCCATCTGTATGTTATAAAAATAGTGTCGGCGAGCGCGTTTGTGTATTTTTTGTTTGGTAGCACTGAAGCTCGCGTGGTATGATGAACCAATACCACCGCGAATAGATAGAACGCTAAAAGAGTTGGTACCGAAGATTATATAAAGTTTTAAAATTAGTAAGTAGTCCTGTACTACTCACTAATAAGAATACATCTTGAGAGTACAGCTTGCATCCAAAAACTTATTTTCTAGTTTTATTCATTTAATAAACCAAAACTTCATCTGAAATCAAAATATCTATAAGTCGGTTCTTAAATACCCACCTCTATAATTATAAACCATTTGCTTTGCGTAACATTTAAAACTAATTCAAATAAGTAATAATACAATTTATCCAAATAAAACTCCACTCAATTTCATTACTTTTCAAATTTTCTTGAAGAGAGATATCATAATATTAAATAAACGCTACGATATCACACTTGTAAACCACCACCATCTTAATCCGGAAAAGGAACGTACAAACAAATTTACAGACAGACGAAATGCCAAACGGTCAAAGTTAAAAGAGGACTACACTACGCTCAGCCATTATTTTTTACATTAGCTCCACATAAGAGGCCATGATGAAAATGAAATCCAACGGCGCCTATGACATCTTTGGGGATGCTGGATGGAAGGTATATTTAGGGAAAGGAAGGAGAGGAAGTTCTGGAAAGGAAAATGCTATTTGGGATGGATAGGCATCTGGGGTCATGTGTCCAGGAATGACGGACGTATGAATCCACACCCACTACGGTGCAAAGCAATGAGTCGAGAGAATCCGGCTGGAGAAGGGTCTCCCTCAGCCAGTCTCTTTTGATCCTGCCCGCCATATAGTAGGTGGCCAAACGCATCCACCCCCAAGAACTAAACAAAACTCATCCCATGAATCCGGACATCCCTGCTAATTCACCAAACGTAGCAAACAACTTGAGGTGACCCCAGGAGCGGCGGTCTCCTTACCCTCCTCCTAAACTACATAGTACTGTGCAGCTTGCAACAATAAATATTTTTCAAAATGGCCTTCGTTGATATGTTCTGTAAATATTCCAGGGAATTCCCGTTTCCCACCATTTTTTCGCTCTGAATATTAACTTCCAATGGGACTGAAATATGAGATGAGCTCAACCGGGGCGCGAGAGCCAACGTAAATTGATACACGCAACAACAATTTTAAATTTAAATTCCACATATAAAATTGACTGAATGCTGAACATGAAATATCTATCTCAATCATAACTGACCTAGAAACAAGTAGAATGGAGTATATTCATATTAATTGAAGTTATTAAGTTTTCTGAGAAACATGTTAGTACACTTATTATTTTTATTACATATATCCACAAGCTTATGAAGATTAGTATAAAATCTGAGATAAAAAATAACTTTAATTAAAAAAAAATTGTGTTTATCTAAAAATCTTAACTTGAAAGTATTAAAATGACGTCGGTATAAACATTTCGACTGTGACAGGATAAATCATCACAATGATAATTCATCACATCTTTAAAAAGTAATATAAAGTCATGGAAAGTGATGAAACAAAAACTTTACTAACTTAAGTAGGTTAGGTTGGTTAAAAAAAAAATTTTTTCATCGTTTCTAATGACTTTATATCACTTTTTATAAGTGTGTTGAATTGTCACTGTGTTGAGTTATCATGGAAAACATTTCGAGACGTTGAAATACTTTCTTTTAATTGTTTACTGAATTAAAACTGAAAGGCATCATTCGACAGTAAGTAAAAATCCAATTTTACTAAATCTTGTAACTATTACCTCTTAGAAACATTATATATTCACTGTGTCTTATGAAACCATGTTCAAAACAACGAAAAGCCAATTTTATTATCGAGGACCGCATTTATTTATGAACGTGAAACATGCAACAAAAACAACAATGTTTTCAACTTAACTTCAAGGCAATATACTAAATGTATCTTGGGAAAAACTGAAGTCATAACAAAGTAGACTGTAATATATCATACTCCCTATTCCCTACACCCTACCCCCTCTGGGTGTTATAAAACATGTTTCAATTTTATTATACAACTTTGACAGCTTTCCTTTTTCCTAGAATCCACAACATTTGTATATATATTGTTATAATTGAAATAAAATACTAAATAAATGTTTTATACACAATATTTGTAATAACATAATGTGAGTCGTCGGCTTGCAAAACCCGCTCCGGAATTTTTCGGAAATCTGTAGATGTCACGAAAAACTGTTTTGAACATGTTTGTGCTAGATATCAAAATAATTACACATCATTTTATAAACATAAATTATTTATTTATTTTTAATTTACTTCAAGAATTTAATGTGGATGTATCAGAACCAGCAGAAATTCAAGAGCGGGTTTTGCAACTCGAGGAATCATGTTTATATAACTCGTACGTACGAATATCTATGTTTTAACAGCATCAATCAACAACATCAGTTTAAGGCGAAGCTTAATGCTAAATCACTATTTTGATTCATCTTTAATAATAATTGGATGACTTGTATAGCGCCGTTTTTGTGCAAAATCACCTCAAGGGCGCTGTACAAACTTATAATACATTTCTACAGTGATCTATGTTATTACTTAACTATTTATGGAGATAATATACAGTACAATACTTACCTGGTGGGTCATTTGAGATTAGCACTTAATTAAACGTTGAATATAACTGGACTTTCTCTTAGGAATGGTATATTTAATTTAAGGGTACGACAGCTTAAAAGGGTAAGTTTTTAGTTTAGACCTGAATTCTGTTGAACTTGTTATGGATCTTAGTTCCGAAGGGAGTTTATTCCAAGTCTTCGGCCCAGATACTCCGAAAGCGCGATCACCAAACTTAGTATTTGGCTTGCGCATAGGCTCTATCAGTCTGCCTACAGCTGATGATGTTGCTGATCTTGCTTCATAACGAATTGGTGAACATTATGAATACCAAAAAATATGCATTGGATAAATTGAAGGTTTTCCTATCGTTTCGCTTGAGTAGAATACAAATAAAAAAATAAATTACTCAATAAAAAATTAAAATGTAACATACAAAAAAAATATATTTTTCCGACAAAAATGTATGAACGCGTAAGGGTAACAACTTAAAAAAAATACAGTATTATAGCTAAGATTATCTGTGACAGTTTCACTTGATTAACTTTTATGCTTTCTTATAAAATTATTTACAAGATTAATAAAAACCTTTTTTTGCTTGAAATAGAACGTTTCCAGACTCCGTTTTTTCAATCGATTTTAATACCTATTACCTACAATATAAATTATTCAAAGAATATACATATTTTTGGCTTGTAGCTTCCTCTTGAGCCTAGATAGAAATATTTATATCATTTCAAGTATCTTCCAAGAACACACTAATATTTAATTAAATTTTAATCAATGCACCTTTCACAGTATTAAGTTTTTTTGAGTTGGTATACGTACTGTATTTCCAAAATAAACAATGTTTTTTATGAATTATATAGTAGTTATATAGTGATAATCCAACATCTACACCTCTTTCCTATCTAGGTCATGTATATTTTTTTGTTCTGTATTCAAACTTCAGACCGTTAATTAACAACAAAAATGCTTTGAAATCAATCTCTTTCAATACCAACCACAAAACAAATATGAACAATCAGTACCTATGGAACGAACGCACGAAATATTGTGTAGGTACCTAAATCAAGCGTGAATTTATGTGTGGTCGTTTTGAAAACAATTGAAGTTGATTTTTTTCATTCCCGCAGAGAAAATAGCGCAATCAGTCTACAGCAAATGAAAAATATACTCTTTGTTATGATTAAGTTTTTGTCATATTTTTCCGTAGTTTTGAAAACAATAATACAAAAATATATTTTATAGTTTCCTTAATAAACCATCAACATCCATGTGTCTACTTTTCGTTTGCTTTTTTTAATACAAAATTTAATAAGGGTTTATTAGTACCTAGCAAGCTATAAAACGGACTTTATACAGAGCTAACCAAAATATCGTATCGTTTATTATGGCTGTAATAGCGTTTTTTGTGAATTATAGTCACTTTTTTCATTGAAAAGAATGGTATCACGATTTTCGTTTTTAAAATGCATATATTTATTTTAATGGTCACGTATGTAACTAATTACCTAATATTATTGATAAGATGCAATAAAATTGTCATGTTAATTTAAAGTAAAAATATTCTTATAAATTTACCATATGTGTTAGTATAAAGTGCTCTATATCGATCCTGACCGGAATTTCGATTAATGGTATTGGTATTGAGATCAGCCACTACAGTTTGGATAAATCAATCAAACTGATTGAGAATTAATAAAAAATCTATTTGAAATAGCTAAACACTCATTAGAAAGTTATGTTCTAGAGTGTTACACTTATATTCGAGCAAAAAATCATATCTGTCTTCTTTATAAATAAAATGTAAATGTTCCTTTGTTCAAAACCTTAAATCTTAAAAGTTCTTAAAACCGATTGCTTTGAAATTTTGACACAACGTTACATTCGAATACGAATGTGTTTTTACATACGCATATTATATAAATGTCACCTGTGACAGGTAAAAACTTATTTTTTTTAAACAGTGCCATCTGTTGGACGTAAAAGCAAAACGCGCTATTGTTTTTCTATCTACACAGACAAAATGAGGCACAAAAACGCATGGCGGGGTACAGCTAGTGAAATAATTATAATTATAATAATCTAAAACAACGAACCGTTCATGGAACAATACCTCATTTCATAGAAGAAGAAAAACCAGCAAATGCAAAGAAAATGTTAAAATAGATTGAGTCCAAAAACACATTAAAGCTTGTGATTTCACGGGAGGTGAATAAAACATTATAAAAGCCTTTTTGAAATAGGTATATTCTTTTAAATCACAAAAGACTAAATCCGCCTCAGCTCAAGACCCCTTAGTAACCAATACTCGGATAAGATCTGTATTTTTTAGTGAAGTATATCTTTGTTTCACTTCACTGGAAGTGCTTTGTGTTGTTGTGTCTATAAAAGAAATTGACTTCAAACATAAGTAAAGTGTTCTTCTCAAAGTATTAATTTCTAATAATGTTCTACGACAAAAGTTCTCTGGTTTCCATATTATCAAAGACAGCTCGATTTATTAATTGAAACTCGTTATTTTAACCACTAATTTATTCACCTACCGGTTTCGCTTGTTTTAAGGTAAAACTTAAAGTAGCTTGAGCTAAGCGAAACCAGGTTGTAAATAAATTACTGGTTAAAATACTTTATATTTTAGGTAAAAGGCATTAAAATTGCTTGACAAACGGAGTCTATAAACGTTCGATTTCAAGCACAAAACTGGTTTTCATTTATTTTGTAAATAATTTTATAAGAGAGCAAAAAGTTAATCAAGTGAAACTGTCACAGATAATCTTAGCTATAATACTGTATATTTAAAAAAAAGTTATTCCCTTTACGCGTTCATTCATTTATTTTGAAGAAAAACAAACTTTAGTAGTGGAGTTATTGTATTATTATTTTTTGTATTCATAATGTACACCAATTCGTTATAAAGATTAATCAAAATAGTGATTTAGAATTAAGCTTCGCCTTAATGCGCAGACAATAAAAAATATTACAACACAAGACTTACATTCGTTTTCCTTTGTACCGATTGATCAATAGATGCATGCCAGGATGTTCAGCGTAACTCACCTCTGTAAATAAGAAGAAAACATAATTTAATAAAAGCTCGCATGGTGTTTTTTTTTCCTTTTCAAATCCGTGACAATGGACAACAAAGCATTCAAAGCTAATATTCAATACGAATCGCGTACTTCGGGAATATTTTATTATGAAATTCCGTTGAAACTGCTTTATAACACGAAGCATACAAAGAAAAAAATTATATAATCCCATGAAAATATGAACGATGAGATCATATCATCTTCTAGAATGTTGGTATTCATAAGAATAAAAGAGAAAGAAGTTTCCATTCAGTCATCAGACTCATTACGCTTTTATTACAATATTTTAAATGGCGAACTACTTAATTCTGGTTGAACATTACCTTTAAATAGTTTGTAAACGTTTTAAGCAAATGTGCAATAAGAGATCGAATAAAATATGGCAGAAGCGGAGGATAGAGGATATTTACAATATTTTGATCAAATATTAGTAGCTCACCAGGACGATACTTCGAACAACTTCCATACTGGAACAAACACAAAATGTTTTTTGTTGTTTATCATATGCTAAGTTAAAAATCCCAAGTTTACCTATTTATTTTGAACTTTTGCACCGACACGTCACACACTGGGTGAAATAGAGTTTCTAACATCGATTAAATGGCAAAACTCAAACTCCTGAATATCATGAAAAACTCCTGCATCATTATGTTATAGTTGGAGACATCGGCGTATCAGACAAAACTCCTGCATCATTATGTGGTAGTTGGAGACATTGACGTATCAGACAAAACTCCTGCATCATTATGTGGTAGTTGGAGACATCGGCGTATCAGACAAAACTCCTGCATCATTATGTGGTAGTTGGAGACATTGACGTATCAGACAAAACTCCTGCATCATTATGTGGTAGTTGGAGTAATCGACGTATCAGACAAAACTCCTGCATCATTATGTGGTAGTTGGAGACATCGGCGTATCAGACAAAACTCCTGCATCATTATGTGGTAGTTGGAGACATCGACGTATCAGACAAAACTCCTGCATCATTATGTGGTAGTTGGAGACATCGGCGTATCAGACAAAACTCCTGCATCATTATGTGGTAGTTGGAGACATCGACGTATCAGACAAAACTCCTGCAACATTATGTGGTAGTTGGAGACATCGGCGCATCAGACAAAACTCCTGCAGCATTATGTAGTAGTTGGAGACATCGACGTGTCAGACAAAACTCCTGCAACATTATGTGGTAGTTGGAGACATCTACGTGTCAGACAAAACTCCTGCATCATTATGTGGTAGTTGGAGACATCGACGTATCTGACAAAACTCCTGCATCGTTATGTGGTATAAAGAGACATCGGCGTATTGATTAAATGCTTAAACTTAATGGTAACTAAATAAAAAAATTTGCCTCGAGTTTTGTAGTAGACAAAAAAAAAGTTGTTTATGAAATGACATTGAAAATCCAATTTGTACCTACTTACATTGTACTTTCGCACCGACGACGCGTCAAACACTGGTTGATATGGTGTTTTTAGCATTGATTAAATTGTAACATTCAAACTCTTCAACAACATTGAAACTTATTGCATGGAGTAATGTGGTATATGGAGACATCGTGTATTAATTACAAAAAAGATTAGCGCAAGCGTTAATGAAAAACGACAAATCAAGCACTCCATGATTGTTTTAAACATCTTCCAAAGATGCAGCATGGTATTTAACAATTAAAGCACTTACTTATTTTGTAACTGTTTCATAAAAATATTTGTCAGCTTTATGTAAAATATTTAAAACAGCTTTCCATTCGAATATATTAAGTTTGGTCAACGGTGTATAGTAAATTACAGTTTTTTTTTCAAAACCAAACGTACCAATTTGTTAAAAACCGAGAAAGTAGTATAATTCATTAGGAAAATATGTTTTTAATTCATTTTTGTATGTATTGGTCATTAACTATGTAGTAATTTGAAGTATTTTATTTTTCATTACGTTAACGCCGGGATTAAGATTTCTCACATTGTGCGTTGGTTCGAACCAGGGCCCGCGGCATCTGTGTATAAATCAACCCTCATTCATGGATCGTATCACTTTTATTCGGAATATTCATTTTTGTTTATTGTGAAGAATATTCGTAAAATCTTTTTGTTCTAAGTCTATAGTATATTAATTTTACTGAAAACGGATTTTCATTGTGAGTGAAACATTGAACAAAACATACTAGAAAATGAGCCTAAAGCAGAGCCCCGGCAAGGCTCAGTTCCTCGATTCAATTCCTAGATGTGACCGAAACTTTTTCTGATTTTTTGTTTCTAATTTTCATTTGAGAGTCGCTAACATTGTCTTCATGGAATAAATATTACAATTTAACGTTTTACCATAAGTTAAAAAAATATATATATTCATCTTAGACTTGCGGAAAAGTCAATGGATATCGCACATTAAAAATAAAAATTGGTATATTTATACAATACACTATATAAATTGCATTTAGTTCGGGAAGAATCGTGCAATCAAACATAAAGATAACTGCTAATAAAAATACGTGTTAATAAAATGAAGATGGTGTTAATAATTCTTAGTAGAACTATGATAGGGTTAAATATGACCGAATGGGATAGGATAGGGATATCCCCGACAATGCTGAAGTCCTAGGTTCAATTCTTAGATGCAACCGAATCTTTTTCTGATCTTTCTGTATCAAATTTTCGTTTGAGAGTCGCTGATATTGTCTTCAATGATTAAAGAAATACTTTTAACTCTACTCTAATTAATTTATTTTATTTACGCAACATTCTTAAATTTTATCTCACTAAAATATTCAGTAAGGTTCCTATTTTGTACTAAACAAAATAATATATATTAAATCAAATTAATTTCACATCCTCTGTTAGCCCCATTCTAAGAGCTCAACTTGTCAAGAGTTCGGGCTGACGCGGCCCCAAACGAAGGCATGTTCCAGTTATCACATTTCACATTCATATCCCTGACACGAATCTGTATGAAGGCGGAAGGGTTGGTTGTTCCTCGCAAATTACAAAGTTACTCGGCCGAAAAATTTTCCCATTACAACTGTTTTACTTTCCCGGCGCCACGACTTTCCCTAATGTAAAACGTCTAATAGAATTCGCCCTGTTTGCGGGTAGTTTCAGATTTAAATGTGTGTTTCGCCTGCTTTTGTGTGTGCTCGTATGTAAAAGTACATGCCATATGGCATAATGTGAGTGTGGTGTGCTCGTATGGCACATGTCATGTGGCACGTTGTTAGTAGTTGTGTGAGGCGTGGTTTTTGCTAAAACATGTTATCTCTACGTCCATCAAATGACAAAGTCAAGTAAGTAAATATTTACAGGATATTAAAGAAAACCTTATTATGACCTGATTCCTTTTTATCTATGTTGTTTCAAATCTACACTTTTAGCAGAGAGCATACTATGTATTTTTTTAAATAAAAATAAAGTTTATATCTACTATGAACCGTTGAAATCAAAGTAATATATTTATCTACAATTTTCTTTTTAACAGTCATTTAGAATTTGACTTTTTCACTTTGAGAGTTTATTTATTTCATTTAAACGCCCATAGGGTTTTTACACACAATGCATTTGTTTTAAATACAATAAAAATTAATAAATTAAAAATGTATAAGAATATACAGATTATAAGATTTAACAATGCATAGGCTAACAAAATATAGGTAACATGAAACATAAGAGTTTACGAAACGTAGGTAACATGGAATTTGTTGAAGTGAGTGAAATAAAAATAGATGATCTGCCAATAACCTCCGAATTAATTGAATAAAAAAGTATAAAATTGGTGTTTACATTAGCCTATAAACTATGTAACTTTAATTAACAATCTCTATTAAGCAAGATTAGGATAGGAATCGACAAAAGGTCTAATAGAAAAACATTTATATCTAATTAAACTGAGTTTAAATTTTGACACTGATTGGCAGCGTTAAACATCGAATGAACTGTACTTATTACTAAATCTGTGTAATCTTTGAATAGGCGAGTTTACGAAATAATTGTTAGCAGATTTCGGAACGTTATCCAGGGCATTCAGTCAAGTGTCCTGTGTAGGTACTCGCAACGAAATAACGCCTGTAAATCTATGGACTTAAATCGATTTTCGAAAAACTGTGAGAGACCACGACTAAAATTCCACGCGTTGCGTTACTTGTAATGGCTTAAGATGTAATTAGTGACCAGATTTGATGAGATCGTTTATTTTTCCTTTGTCATACTCTGGCCGACTTCCCTTTTACGATATTCCCCAATTGCGGGTAACGTATGAAATAAAATGGAAAAAAACCTTTAACAAAACAGACATTTAATGATAGAAAGTAATAACGGTTCAATTATTTAGACAGGTGATCAATATCGAACCACGCTCAAGCTTATTCTTTTTACGTTAGCTCCACACAGGAGGCCCTGAGAAAAATATTTTTCCTGTAATATACTCTCAAATGTACTTTGTGGTTGCTGTGTAAAGGGTATTTATAAGGAAATGAAGGAGAAGACTTTCTGGAAAGGAAAAGGTGTGAGTGGTGGGTAGGAATCTGGGGGTCAGTGTGTCCAGGAGTGACGGATGTAAGAATCCATCACTCCCACTGCGGGGCCTGGTGATGGGTAGCATGAGGCCGTCTGGAGACTGGAGATGTCAGAAGGTCTCCCTCAGCCGGTCTCTCCAGACAAACCTCGCCACATGAGCCCGACACCTCCCCCAAATAACCAAAGATAGCAAACCACTCGGGGCGGTATGGCTTAAGTCTCGGTTATCCAATGAATGGTCCCCGGGGCGGCGTACCAATACCCGTCTCGCAAATTTGAAGAGTCTTATGGCGGTGTTTTGCGATTTGAAAAAATACACAAAGTGACTAATCACATATAATTTTTTATCAAATACGCCTTTCAAGCTAACTGTCATTTTGCATTCAAATTCGCAATCGGAAATAATTAATTAACTCATGGCAATCACGCAAATGCCGCCGCACCTGTTGACAAAAGGCAATATTATCCAACAAACAGCATGTTTACTCCGCCACAGGCAGAGAAAAGTAATTCATCAGGGTAAGAGGAATAGAAATATACAGCAGGTGTAAAGCAATTTTTCAGCAACTACTCGATTCGATTATCGGTTTAAAGTTTAGTTAAGTGGAGCGGCGTGTGTAAAGCATATACCTGTGCTAGGCATGCATAAAATATCGACGATAACCTCGCGTGGCACGGAAGCCAGCGAAAGGGTTTTAGTGTGATTGGTTTAAAAAGTTCAAATTAATTTTAAGCACGAAATGTGTACTGTACGAACTCGTATCAAAAGATAGAATTGAGGTTGGGGTGGTTGGATGTTCCGACTACGGTTTTCAGCCTGTTGAATCACCTGTTAGCAACAGATACATATTTACATACACAAAATTTTAGTATGCAATTCATGTAATTACTGTTACATTAATGTTCGATTCCTTACAGAGATTATTTAATATTTCCTTTTTTAATTCGACCATTTGGTATTTTATCCCTTTGTTACGTTCGGGTGCCGATAAAGGTGGTTGTATTGTTGATTGTGGTTCCTACAACGAACTGTCAAATCGGGATATCAATTTTATGTTACCTATCAATGTGAAGAAAGATTAATAAAAGAATTTCTTTGGACAAATTGTAATTGCCAATTTGAAAGAGTAAAAAATTTTTTCTTCTTCAATGTAAACACCCACTAAACTGCCAAAGCAGTTTGTCAGGAAGTCACGTTCACAATATAAATAGGTAAGTAGGTACCTAAATACCCACTGACAAATCTTATGATTTCAGAGAAAATTTTGTTTTTCTACTTATTGTCAATAGAACTAAAAGCTTTATATGCATAGACTAAATTAGACTAGACACGGCATATTCATTTAAAAATAACCCCAACACAATTTTGGTTTGGTTCACGTGCACATTTATGAAAAGGCCCACGAATTGTGTCGCAATGTGAGTTGTGCATTGTGCATTGCGTTTTACCTTTTGTTGGTCTAGAGTAAGCTATTTTGCTTCTCAGCTATGCTGGGTAAGTTCATTTTTTCAATCACAAAAATAACCCAGTTCCAAATTTTTAAATTTGAATTATGTCCATAATACAACACCTCTGACAACAAATTCTCCGTGGTTTCGCTTACGAGTTTGAACGCTTGTACAAGGAGTTTAAACAGAGTAGGGTTGTTAAGTTCATCTCCATATTTGTGACGTACGCTACGTGGCGTTATTTTTTTAATGAATTTAACTAGACAGGGCTAATCTACATAGTATAATACATCAATGTTTATATGGTTTTATTATGGTTTGTTCCTTAAAGAGATTTAATAACGTGTTGTTTAAGTATTATGAGATAAGTAATTGTGACTGTCTTTCACAAGTTGATGCACGGAATATGGTTTTCCGTTCCGTTAACATTCCGTGCATGCTTCAGAATCTCAAATAATTCCACCATGTGAAAACTACTTAATCCGGTTAAATGGAGTTCCTCACGTGCAAATATTTTAAATCATAGTCGTTTTAAAGAAACCCTACAAAATACCAGTTTTAAATAGATGTTGCTAAAAAATAAATGTACTTTTTTATTTATATTTATTTAATATTATCATATAGGTACAAACTTATTACAATAATTATTTTGAAAATTTGTAGTCTACTATTATTCACAACGTTTGTTTGGTTTTCAAAGTTTTCTATTTTCCGACAATTTATTTATTTATTTATTTGCAAAAACAGTACAAAAACCAATACATTGCAAAAGCGGTAAACAAATTATGGAAGAAAATTTTATACATAAGTATACAGTTAAGACATATGCAAAAGCGGTAAACAAAATATGGAAAAAAAATTATACTTAAGTATACAGTTAGAACAAATACAATATTTTGCGCTTAAATTCGTTGTAGGACATATGGAAAATATCCAAGTTAGCTGGAAGGAAGTTAATTAACCTAGTGAGTCTTCCCAGGGGCATCACCATTGGTAAGTTAGTTCTGGACCTGGGAAGAATTAAAAGCCTGTGTTGGCGGCCTCTCGTGAAATTATCCGGGAAATAAAGTCCTTTTTTTGACAGAATGTCTGGAATTGATAGTAAACCATTCAGAAGCTTGTAAGCCATCAACAATAATGCGACGTCCAATTCAATCCAATTCCAAGAGTACTAAATGTCCTTGGCTAGGAAAGGAGAACGGGAATCCGTCTTTCGATGTACCTTGTCTAAAAACGCCTTGCGGTTCACTCTACTGTACATAGTTACATAAAGCATCATACTATTACAACAGAATGACGTGGTTAACTAATACTTGTAATCCAAAATAAATTGAAATCACCGATAAATTAAATTAATTGAAAACTAGTGTTGTAAAAGAATGTTCTCAGGGCCATTGGAAGTCGTACGCGTTGGTGATTTGCATAAAACACGAACCCAACCAACGGAAAGGCATGTAGAACGGAGCGGAAGGAACGCCATGGGCGCTCCAACGATTTTTGATTATCCATTCGTATTTTTATTTTGATAAATATTAAGGATCGGAACGGAAAATTTACCTAACCCAATAGTGCATGAGCGGTGAGTTAAGTTATTATTATGAATTTATTTCAATATACGTAATGGTATTCAGCAATTATTAATATTAAAAATGCTGCACTAGGGCTAAGACTATTTTTTTTCTTTTTTTTTTTTAAAAAAGAAAGACAAACATTCCCGGGTTACGAATAACTTGACAATATTTGAAAATCTCCTACTACCACCACAGTAAGCGGAAAATGTTGCTTGTCTTGTGATGGAGGACTTAGCCGGCCGAGGAATTGAACACACTACGCCTGGGTGAGACCCAAGCGCGATGTCAACTCGGCCACCGACCGGTCAAAAAATACTAGGCTTATACCACAAAAAATCATGGGGTTTCATTGCGTTGTTTCCATTCGAGTCCAAATAACTTATCTTTCATTTTGCCACAACTTGACAACTTTTATGTTCTAAATGAAAACATTCATTGAAAAAATTATAGAACCCATTTTATTCCAATAACAATATAAATGCAGTGCTCGAAAAACTATACGAGATGTTAAGAGACGTACCTGAATTATTTTAATCAGTGATTCCGAAGCTTATTTGGAGTCTTAAATGTAGCCGGCATTTCGGTCTCCGGTGACTTTTGTATCACCAAAAACATTTGAAAAATCGGTAGGCGGCGGATTGGACTATTACTCGACAGAACGAACAATCACAAATAATCAAAATAAAACAACAAAAAATGTCGCCAGAGACAAAATTTCTTTTACACTTTAACTCCAAATAAGGTCAGTAATCGCCGGTTAGAAATTTGTCAGGTACGTCCCTTACCCCCACTATTTGTAAAAGGATTATCAATCGTAGTGGTCCAATAAATAATATTGCATTGTTATTATATTCGTGTTCTACTTACACAATGACTAATCTTATTCTTAATCTGATAGTATTATTGTCCTAGCGTCTGGACGATATAGGCCTTCTGATTGGTTAAAATTAAATTAAAATTGTCTGTTTCGGGTAAATTCACCTAACTTGAAAATTAAGACACGATTTCATACTAAAATAAGATCGCCTCATAATAATACGAGATTTCTTCAAAAACATCGTTTCTGCTCATATAATTTTTGGATAATATCGAAGAAAATATGTTTTAGAAAGTTCATAATCCATTGGATTAATTACATTACAATGAAAATTATCCACAGTTACGTGATTATGTTTGACGTTTATAAAAAAATCACGCCTTCCTTCAATGGCCGATACGCACGGCTATAGATGGCCAACAGAGCGCACCTCTGGCGGTATAAAAACGAACCAAATGAAAGGCGCGAATATTTAAATATGCAGCTCACAATATTTGACTACTTACGATTAACAAGCGTTTAATAAGAAAATTTCTTCTGGAAGCTTATCACTTTGTAATGGCATTTTTCATTATTATTTAATAAATAAATAATATTTATATTTTTTGTGTTTATTAATTATATCTGATTTTATATTGACATGTTTTCTAATTTCTAAAATTTCAAAATTGTAGAAGTATTTTAAGACCTGAATTTTTTATCGAAAGTGTGATCATTATTCAAAAGATGATTTGCAAACTCAGATTCACTATTTCCATTTAGAGCCCTGCGATATTCTTTAGTTCTGACTTCAAAGTTTCTATTGGTTCTACCTTTGTAAAAGAAATTACAATCATCCCAATTGTGTTTTTAAACTCCTGATTTTTTTGTTTGAATTTTGCTATCTTTATTATTAAGAATATATTTCTTCATTGTTCTTAGTGTAAAACGCCAGTTGAATAGTACCAGGATTGTTTTTATATATAATTTTAGAAGTATCGTTATCCACAAACAGAATCCTACGCCATTGTTTATTTCTTTCTTTAGAAAGACCGTTTGAAGAGAATATGTTTAATTTTTTTATTTAGTATTTCAACTATCAATTTATTAGAATAACCGTTATTAAATGCTATTTGTCTTATGAATATATTGTTTTATGGTTATATGCTATTTGTTTTTTTCAGGTCTTAAAATACTTCACTATAAATAATTTTTAAATTTTAGAAATGAGGAAACATGTTAATATAAAAGCAGATATATTTTAAAAAAAAATTTATATAAACTCTCTTTTAAATATTTTCCCACTTAACTGGTCTTTCCCGTCTAACGATATTGTAATTCCTAATTATTATAAACCCAGCCTACTCTTACCCCTCCCCCCTCCTTCCACTTCTTCTTTCCCAATTGCAATCTATATTTAATTTTTGACTTCGGTGTATACACAATAAAATGTAAACATTATATTTATTTATTTATTGGACAATTTGCATAGCGCCGCTTTTATGAGATATCACCTCAGGGACGCTATATTGTAATAATCTACCTTTATATATAGATTTTTACTCTCCTGATGATGTTGTATATATAATCTAACTTTAAACTTTATTAGATACAGTAACAGTTGTAGGTAAAGAATTACCACCAGTTGGAGTAAAATTAACACCTTTTAATTAAACCGACTGCTAATCTCATCGCACAATTACCCTCTTTTTATTCATAAACACGGGTAAAATTAATCAATATGTAATAATCTATTAGTTAAGTCAACTTTGTTATAACTATCTTTAATTGTTACAAACTAAACGATATTGATTCAACTTATAGACATTGACGGTTGTAACACATATTTAAGCACTGCAAGTCTCCTATGAGCTAATTATATTAGGTACTTAAGATAACAGTTAATATCAGTTGTAGAAACGTAGTCAATAATAGTGTTTAATTTGAAATAATCCATCACAAATACGTAAAATTTCATTTATTCAAACAACTGTCATTCTTATTATGCGAAACTTTAGCATGTTATTATTAATTAACTCCTTCCTGTTCCGTGTTTTAACAATATATATATACTCACCCTCTCTCTGTGAATGTCCTAATATCTATCTATTAAATGTAACTGTTGTTAATATCACTTAAAATGGGCGAAACCCAACTAAGAGCCGCCCGCAGGGCCTAGCAGAAAAAAACCCGCGGAGCGGGTTTTTAACTGCAAGTATAGATTACTGGGCAAACGAGTGAGACAGATGGATTCCCACTGACGTAATATATCGTGACTTTGAGAAAACCTTCGATACTGTTCTAACCAATAGAATGTTGGCTTAACTTAAATTTCTAGGCATGAAAGAACGGCTTCTTGAATTGACCAAATCCTTCCTCACTGGGAGTTCAAATTGATACAAGTTCAAATTGAAAACCAACTGTCGACTGAACTAAATGTGACCAGTGGTGTCCTTCAAGGATCAGTTCTGAGATCAGTTCTGTTTATTTTTTACATCAGTAAACCACGAATGTGTTATAGCGACGTCGGAACAAGTGTTCATTAAAATTCTTATATTTTTTCATTTTGTCTTTATATACGAGTTATAACGGGATAAACGCGGCTGCGTGAACACGTGTTCCGATGTGTTATGAAAGTACTAATATTTTATTAGTAAATGGTCACTTTTTTAACATGATTTTAATAAATCAGCAAAAATTTTTTTTCTAAAACACCCTTTGCATCCAATCTTAGGAAAAACTTCCTTGGAAATAGAGTTGCTTGGAACAAACATCTAAAACATGTCTTAGATTTTGCTAATATAAACCAATTTAAAGCTGTATTGGTTACTTATTTCGAGAGAAGGAAGAATTAACTTACCTTAAATTTGTTTTAAAACTCAATCACTGTTTAACTGAATAAATCAGATTTAAGCGCATTAGTAGAAAATTGCCTGCTCATTAAATAATGATTATTATTATTTCTCACCATAGTAATATATTTTTTCAACGTGCTACGTCTTCGGATACATTACAGCGTACTAAGCCATTCCAAAACGATAAATATCCATTTACATTTTATATACTGTTTTATTACACGAAAAAAATGTTGCAACCAATAAAACAAAAAAGAAAACATTTCATTTGATTATGGAAAATTTGTATTTATTTGTTACGTGTTTATAAATTATGGCGTAATTCAAAAGCAATATTGTGAGAAAATAATACTTTGAATATTTCCATTGTTCAAAGTAGCCTCGTTTGTGAATCGGAATAATTTTCATTTCTTTGTTAAAATCACGGAAAATTGACGGCAATATACTATATTGCCTTAGACAAATTACGAGTGACCAGTAAAATGGGGTGCCGTATTTCGTGCGCGAAGGTGACTTTTGAAACGACTGCGAGACACAAAGGACGGGTTGTTTCGAAGAATTCATCGAAATTCAAAGTTCATTTTTGGGTTCTGTGAAAATCCTATTCAAGTTCTGTTATTGTATCATTATAGACTAGTAGCTTGACAGAACTGAAATAATAACAGAACTTGAAAAAATCTTTCACAGAACTTGAAAATGAATTTTATTCAAATCCTCCGAAACAACTCGTCCTTAACCTTGATCCCGTAAGCTTTTAGCAATGGGAAGTGTTTGTGCATGTCTGTACCAGATGCTTATGTGATTAGGAGTGGCCAACAAGTCGTTCGCGTGCCAATTTATGATCGATCGCGGCCGTAAATTACTGACAAAATATTAAAATGTTGCCTTTTCTACATGTTAGTAGATCTACCATCATCATTTGACCCGTTAACTTTTATCAATGGGAAGTGTTTGTGCATGCCTGTACCAGATGCTCATGTGATTAGGAGTGGCCAACAAGTCGTTCGCGTGCCAATTTATGATCGACCGCGGCCGTAAATTACACATGATTGACATTGACACATTATCAAAATGTTGCCTTTTCTTACTGTTTGATCTACCGTCATCATTTGTAAAATAATATAAGTCTAGAAACAACTCTGCAAAACTGTTAAATAATTCCATTTTAAAGTATACATAGTTACCTATTAATAACACACCTAGTATAAACCTTTTAGATAGTTTTTAATAAAAACAATAATTTTGTTTACAGCATAAATCATTTGGCATCTTCACGAGTATTCGGTTCATTAGAAGAGGCAATCTGTCCAGCTAGGAACTAATGCCGACACTACAAGACATAATAAAATTGTATACATTTAACTAAATTAAAATAAAACGCTTTGTTCGCGCTACTATATAACTGACTATATTTGAAAATCTCCTACTACCACCACAATAAACTGAAAACGTTGCACGTATTGTGATGGAGAACTTAGTCAGCCGAGGAATTGAATACACTACGCCTGGGTGGAACCACCAGTTAGCTCAGCTACTGACCAATCGGTTAGGATGATTAATTTATAACTACTTCTGTATATATATCCGTACATTCATCAGTTTTCGTAATGTTCCTTGGGGTCTATTTTATATTTGGATGTGTTGTGTGGATTGCTATTTGTAAAGGGTGAGCAATCAACAATCTGACAAAACTATCGTTAAAATCGAAACGCTGACAATCTGATTTCTTTTCGAGTATAGTGTCGTATCTCTTGAAGCCGATTTCTTTTAGCATTGTTCCAGCCAACTTGTAGACTTCCGTCATGGTGACGTAATTAAATTTCTACAATATGTTGTTCCTTAAAATCCAATAATCTCTTGTTCGTGTTCTCGGTCTACTAACTCCACAGCAAATACCATATTAAGACCTCTGTATTCTGCGACAACGTTTATACAAACGTTGTGTATGTTGAATTAAAACTGGACATTTAGTTTAGTGTAATAAAATAAATATATCTATTATTGTAGAAAGCAATCACTTTGTGGTTTGACATATTTAAAATGAAATAAAATACTTTTTGTTTTAAAAACCACGAGTTTTTAATAATTTTTTGAACCGACCGGTTTCGCTTTACTCAAGCATCTTCAGGGTACAAATTATTTTATTTCACTGGATACTTAACATAGGGAGATCTGAAATAGAAAATTTACTGAGATCAAACACAGACTAAAACAGAATCAACTGAACTATACCAAAAACACTATCATGCTTATTTTAAAATTATTTTTAAAAAAAAATTATGCTACATGATATATGTTCATAATTAAATTCATATGTAACTTTGATGTAATATTAATTTTCTTATAATTAAATTATACATAATATGTAAATGAAATCCTCAGCGCGGGAGATCCCAGTGAGGATATCATTATATCTATTTGTTAAAAAAAAAAAATAATAATAAACACTTATTATTTTTATTATTATTTTAAATACATCTATTTATGTAGCATCTAAATTAGCTCTCTTTTACAATTTCATAGAATTACAATTAACAAATCGAATTTAGGTCACTGTGACGTTATGTTTGAAATAATGGAATCATCGTTAAGAAGAGACATAACCTAACTTTTAAAATCGTCTAGTAGATTTCATCATAAGCGCACACAAATAAAATGGCATGAAATCAAGTTCAGTTATTTAAAAAATATATATTTGGAAGAAAAAAAAAAATTGCATTTTCTTTATAGGTCAGTGAAACAATTATTCTATTTAGAAGTACACTAAATTCTTCACTATCTGTAATGGTGCTTAACCATTCTATACACTCATCCAAAGTATATGTTTGTAACCGATATTTCAGTCCCCCGTCTGTACAAACATTTATGATGCACGGATCCAAAGGTTATTCCCGTAAAATTGAATTTGTTGTATAACGGAAATAGCATTGATTTAACTTCGTTAGTTAGAGATATTCTAGTAAGATTAAATTTGCACCCTATGTTTCAAACATGATTGGTTTACATAGAACCCGAAAGTACATATTTCTGTGATATCCTGAAAAAATTGATGGGCTCTGGAAGTTTTGATGGTTTTTATATCTTGTACATTTATCTCATCCATAAAACAGGAAAATTGTTTATGTGTTTCACTAAAAACTGTCGTGAAATTTGGACAGCTTTATTCTATCTGCTATTTAAAGGTCAACCACGATTTGTACTTCCTTATCAAAGAATAAAACGCCATATTGTTCATTCATATTTATCAACTCTCAATAATAAAATAGATTTCAAGTAAAATTATAAATATGGCAATCTAATGAGTAACACCGAAAAATAATTTGATTTATTCAAATTTTTACGAATCAGAGTAGTAAAACTGTAAGGGTAAGTTATTTCAGAGAATTTTAAAAATTCATCAAATTTAGATGTTCATGATTAAGTGTTGTGAAGGTTATACTCATGTTCTGTTATTATATCATTATTGGCCAGTTGCTTCACAAAACTGAAATAATCACATAACTTGAATAGATCCTTCACAGAACTTGAAAATCAATCTAGACATTTGGTGAATTGTTAAAATCCCCTTACCTTATGAATTCTAGCGCGGACCTATGAAAAACTGATGGGATATTATGATTTCTCGATAAATCGATTTTTTTTTAATAATGGCATATTAAATAATTTGCTGTCAAAAATGTTAAATACGAGTAGATACTTTATCGTTTGGCAGAATTCTTCAAACAACAGTCAGTTCCAATTTTGAAAATGACACTTAAATTCAGGGCAAATCTGGGTTCATTAAACCAGATTTCACGCAGGAATAACTAACGCACATCACAAACAACCGAAATTAGTATGTTTGATTAAGCGGTAATCAAAATAGCTAAAAAGTTAGAGTAAAACTAAACTTGTACTGGAAAATGATTAGACTATCAAGTCTATGTGTTGTAATATTTTCATTGTTTTTAAAGGCATCAATTCTTAAGTGGTCTCCCGAAAACTTGAACAGTATGGTATATTTAGATCTTGAATGTAGCAAAATACTTGCAATAAGGTCGTGATTTCTCCGCCAGTACTGTCTGTGTGCTTAGGCTCCCTGGAGAAATTCGGAATCTTGAAAAGTTTTATAGTGTGCATTTTGCAATCGCTTCATTGTTTGATCTCAACCCCGCCCCGGTGGAAAAGCGGATTGAACCGAGATAATATCTGATTCTTACGTTTGAAAATAAATAACCCCGTGTAAAATCCATGAAACCAAGATTCATGGAATAAAACTGAAATTTTGTATTCTAAATCATTAGCATAGCTTTCTACTATGTTTCAGGATTTTTTATAAATTAGTTTCGAACAAATTTAAATACCCTCTCTTCTTATAGAAAAAATGATAAATGCAGAAAAGGCGGTGTTCTAGTACCTTTTTTACGGTTTAATAGATGTATTATAACTCCACAACTCATGATAGAAAAAGCGTTTTCAGTTTAAATTTTAAACTATTTACAAATCCAGAAAATGTGCGTTTGTTACGTTCATATCCGTCGATTTTTTCGAAAATACAAAATACTAAAAATCCATGAAACCATCATTTTTTCTGAATACATTTTTTTACATTAGCTCCACACGGAAGGCCCTGAAAAATAATTCCTCTAAGAGCCTATTTCATTTTTTGGGATACTGCATGGAGGGTCTTTTTAGGAAGGAGTAAATTAGTTAGTTAATTAAATAATACGAGTAGAATACATCCTGGCCTTTAAAACAATCAAGTATTTTTTAGATAAGTTCTTTTATAAGTCCAGAAAAAAATAATGGCCTATGAAAACTGCTTTAAAGTTCAAAATCTCCTACTTACGAACCCATTTTCGGTTTTGGTTTTATTGTATAATGTGACAAATTAAGTTATTTATAAAATGATCGAAAAACATTTAAATATTTGTGCCTGAACATCCACAAAATAAAAGGCACTTTTTGGCCTTGTTTTTTTCTTGCATAAATCAAAACAGGTGGATGGTGTTAAGTGGGAATTTAAGCCTTATCGCCATCTACGTAAGGTGTTTTATTGATAGCAGCTTGATTCAAAATATTATACGACGTAGTGCATCGCTTTAAGTAAAATTTTACCTGTGGAGACGATTAAAAAACATTTTTTAAAAATTAGCTTGGACTTTTCAGTGCATGGAATTTGTGAAAAATGATTTTTAATATATATATTTTTTTTATGTGAATTCGCACATTCCTAGCTGCCCAGTTCGATTCCTATTGACTACGCCATCTTCAAAGGGAATATTTTGAAAGGTTGGACTTGAAAGAACTTAACTATTCAAATCTGGTCACTAAACACGGCCAAAGCCATTTCAAGCATAATTTTGACTATGAATGGTTGACTTTCGCCACGACAACTTTTAGAGTACTTTTCTGAGACGATCTGTAAACAATCATTAATTAATGGAAATTTATTTGCGCTGGGAAAATGAGTAGATCTAGAGGAGAAAAAGCTTTTTTAGGGAAAACGGAAAGAGCCCAGTAAATATTCTGGGGGACTTCAGTACTCAGCACCTTATACAAACTCATCATGAAATTTAGGGAAAATGTAGGGGAATTATTACCTTGAATCTAGGGAAATAAAGAATTTGGGCTTACTATCACTTTCTCGATCTCCAGATCAGTTACCAATTATCTTCACCGCTCAACAAAATTTTATTCTATAAAATAGAATATTTTTCAGTATAATTTTGAACCATTAAATTAATTTCAATTATTCAGCTATTACAACAAGTGGCATATTCTCAATTTACATTGTAAACCAACATCCCAGTCTTGCTCCTCTAAAAGTTTTGTAATAATGTGTAAAGTTTTCGTTTACCCTGTAACAATATTCTATTCAAAAATATTTTTAGTCTCGAAACTTGCGCTTAGCACCGGCAAGATAAAGCTTCGTAGACTATTAATGCCACTTACAATGTAACTAACTACGAGTGCAAACAGAGCCTGAGAACAAAAAGCATCCGTGGAACGAAACTTTGGCTTTGATAGGCGACACGGAAGCTTTGCCGCGATTCGTTCCAGAAAACCAACCCCTTTTGCTGGCAACAAATTCTATTCCCCGAACAATGCGAAATTCGATACTCAGAGCTTGTATGGATGTAACGTTTCAAAGGGAATTCTTCGAAAATATTGGATCTTGGAACTTTTCAAAGGAAATCATATGTCTTCATATTTTCTAGTAATAATACTATAATTTTTCTTCATATTTTAAAGATAATATGTATCACTCACAGAATAAACCAGAACATAAGAAATGCGATGAACGTGTGTTTCGTGATCCTAAAGTCAGACTAATGGGATGTAAATTTCAAATTCCGAAATTCAGTCTCTGGGTACCAATTATCTTTCAAATGGAATGGTGATATACGATGTCAGTATAAAACAACCGTGTTGATTAACTGTCTCTAGCAAATAGTCAAAAGGTACAAGTCATTGGTGATTTTGGTTTTCATTCACTCTACGTGGAATTCATCATATTCAGTGTCTTCATAAAACTTAAAGGATCCCGGATGTAGAAATTGTATAGAATAGTGGAGTTTAACTCGTATAAATCGTAATTTTTCATGTATCTTCCACTCCTCAGTATCGTTTGGTTTAAAATGAGACACATGTTTCTCTCAAAACTAGCCGACGCGCGATGGTGACCTTTAGAATCTTGAAAGTTTTCCAGGTTTTCTTGAATACAAGATGTCTGAGGGTTAAGTGCACTAACTTTGGGAGGTGGTTCTATGTGATTGTAAAATGACAAGTAAACAATATATATAACTTAGGTATGATTTGAGATTTTCACGGCCAAAAGTATTATAGTGATTACACATCTGCCCTGATGATGGACACTGTAATGTTGTCCAAAACGTCGGCTAAAGAAAGAGGTAGCGCAACACGTCATAATACCCCCAAAACAAATCACTATAATATATCCAACTTTTTCTAAATTCCTCATTTTAAGTTAAATGAGTTTATTGTTTGTATGAAAAAATAAATATCTTTCTCTGGAAAAGTATTTTTGAATTATATTAAGAAAAAAGTTTTTTTCTTAACTTACATCATCTTGTGATTGTACAAGATGGTGTAAGTTAAAAAAAAAAACCTAAAAAAACTTTGTACACTTTACCCTCGGACACCCTGTAGAAGTTTTAAGTCAGTCATAATATTCAGCTCTTTACAACGCGACGGTTTAAACAACATTTAAATATTTACACTATTAAAAAAAAATAGGAGAAAAATTGTGTTTAATAGAAAAAAGAGACGAAACTAAGTAGGCTCTAAACTTCGTAGTGTTTTTAAAAAATTCATATATTTTCTAAAGCACTGTAATGTATGCTAGAATAACACTAAAATCCAACGAATTCCATGCAATAAGTCCTACATAAAAAAGTTTATAACCTTCGAGGTTCTTATATAGTGTACTTTATGGATATGTTTCAGACGTTAATAATGAAATCTTGATTTTATGTTTTAGAACCCTAAAACACGTTAGTTCGTAAATCTCCCGGTAGCGTCGGTGGCGGCGCGACGACCGGATCGCGGCGGCAGGGACCGTATTTCTTCGTTCGCCGAAACATTTGCCTCATGAATAACTGCCACCGCGGCTTTAGTATTATTTGATTATTTGATGGTTTTTTCAAGTCGATACTTCGGCGTGCTCACATCACTCTCAATCGCTAAATTATTAGAACATTGGGATAGATAAAGTGCAACTTGATATTTTTTTTTTCGTATTTATTACCCGTAAAAAAAATCACAGGATGTTACAATTGTAGAATTTGTGAAGCTGAAAGTTAATATTTAATGTCTGCTTCAAACGCCTCTGCCTTGAGATATCGGACACTTGGACCCTATAGACCGAAATGGTGATTATGTTCCTGCGAAATCACTCTCATATACCTCACCCCGAAGCTTCTTATAGCGCGAAACTTTCGCCGGCAGCAAAATGTTTCATGCTTATGAAATATAAGAGAAGAGAGATAGAGATTTATTTGTGGTGTGGACAGTTTCCTTGCCTTCTGACATTCTTGTCATGTCTATATTAGTTATTTACTCTGTTCGGGGTTTTCCCAACAAACGACGATGTATATAGAGCTCGAAGGTTTCTACACAATATTTTTAATGCTTTATGTAAGGTTTCAATCCAATCCTTTAAAATATATTACCTACAAATATATATTAACAACAATAACTTTGAGTGAACATTTGAAACTTTGCAGCGAAGACGAGCAGTAGCTGACTCAATATGTATACACAGAATTTTAAACAATGACATTGACTGTACCGAACTTCTGTCCCTTATTAACTTTAAAATACCTTTGAGACGTACTCGACATACAGTGCTATTTCACACGCTTAATTATAAAACAAATGCAGCATCTAATTCGCCAATTAACCGAGCTCTTCATACTAATAATAATACTAAGAATAAACATACCACTTACCAGACATTACAGGGAAACATATCATAGGTACTCAACATGAAGTATCTTATTCCTGTATATTGTTTCATCTCTGTAAATCATTTACTGTTTGTTTCTATAATATAAAAAAATATAAAAATAAAAATAAAGATTAAAACGGTTTCAAATGAGTTTTGGATAATAGAGGATAAGGTAGAATAAGGAGAATAAGGTTTGATTAACTTTGTGTATTTTGTATGTTTATTTTACACCTTTTGTGAATACTTTAAGCCTTTTTTAACCTAGGTGACCAGAACGTTTGCAGTTCCGTTGAATTATTCAAAGCTGAAGCCAGCAGGGTAAAGATAGACCTGATGCTATAGAAACTCTTATAGAAGAGGACTCAAGAAGAAGAAAATAACGGTACATTTAGCCTATTGTCAGAAACACATGCTGCTAAGATTTAGAATCCCAGAGAAAAATCCCAGCCCATCTAAAGTCGACCATTGTTCCTTGTTATCATCAACAATACTTAACCTGCGCATGGGATCTCGTAATGGCTTAGCGCAATACATAAGTTTCATTTTATAAGTGAAATACGACAAGGCGTGAATTCAACTCACATTAAAAACCGTTAGAAGTCTGTATTATATATCTGGATCCATAGATGTACAAAATTTAATCTGAATTCCTAGAAACCAATAACTCTCAAGAGCTTTACTATTTCGCGTATTACTAGACCGCTAAAGTGCTGGCCTAGAACCGTAGAATTGTAACGTGGTAGACGGTCATGTTTTTAAATCAATATAATAATGTTTGTGGCCTTGAAAGGTTTTCATGACAATTTAATACGTTTTACTTGTTAATGTTTCAAACTTTGAAACTACTATTTCAATGACTGAAAAGGTAAAGCCCAATCTGATAACAATAAAATAATTAGACTTCCTTACTAGATAAGCCTTTTTAATATTTTTAGTTATTTAGGCTTCGTACAACTTTCAACACGCGAATTTTAAGAAATGTGTTTTTAAATGTACAATTTTAAAAATTGTGAAAAACTATATGGCGAGCATCTAGAGTTAATTTTTGTCAGTTAAAAATACTTTAACTGTCAAAATTTTATAAAATTTACTGGGGATACTCAGAATAAAGGATAAAAAGAAAAAAACAATGTCAATGACAATGTATTCTATCAACGCGGACAAATACCCATTTCTCTGAAATAAGATAACATTACAGCAGTTAATATACGAAATAAATATCTATCGTACCCGTTCGGCATAAGAATTTTTTTATTACGTACATTAATATTATACCTACACTAGAGAACAAGTTGATGTAAACAATAAATAATTATATAAATTTTAAATACATAAAATACAATAAATTAAAGTGAATCGTGTAGAAAACTTTCCTCCCACAAGGAGGCAAAATAATTCAAAGAATAAATAATTAATAAAATTTTATGCTAAATTAAACGCTTCAGTTTTTTCTTTAGCTATTAGTGGCTTAAAAGACGGACTCCATCACGACGCTTTCTCAATTCCTACAATTATTTACTTCTCATTTCTCAGACCGTTAGACCATAAAAATCATGTGACAAAGGACAGAGTTCCGAGGAATTATCATTAAAATAAATCATTTTGATAATAAGTGTGTTTGTTGATTTTATGCTGCTTCTCCAGTGAATTAATTTTACCAACATAAGTTTGTTGTGTATAATAGCAGGGTAGCTCTAAAACATCCTTGCTATTTCCAAGTGGAATTGAAAAGAACCACACTCCGACGGAATACTACAAACATTAGTTCGCTCCGTTGTCCTGGGACTGCAGCGGTAATAAATCTTCGTAAGAATGAAATAATGAAAATTTAGAATCTCCCACCAAGAAAAACCCAACGGAATTTATGCAAACTCCTGAAGCGATAAATACGGCAGAAAAGACAAATTTCCTATCACATCGTGAATCACCGAGTAGAACGTTAACCAGAAATAACCAAAGTTTGCTTGTCAAGAAACGGGTTGAAATATTGAAACAATTTTTATTATCAACGCCTACGAAAATCAAAACGGAAAGAGTATCTATAAACAACAACTATGTTATCAAGGCAATCTATTAAATATGAAACCACTGAAAAATGACCAAAAACATGTTATAATAATCTAAAAATTAAAACGCAACATCTCCTAAAGATCAAAAATCAGCCTTCTCGCAAGAATTTGAAATATTATTTATATTTTCCAGCCTTCCAATGGTACCTAAAAGATTTTATACCCATAATCAAAAGATCTCAGGTTTGCATACCTACAAGATCAATAAAAAAAACCAACCATTACTTTGTACGATCCCCACCTTTGAAATAAGGTATTCGTTCTTTATTATTGTAAAAAAGCGCAAATCCGTGATCACGAGATAAAGAGGCGCTCTTGCGTACTAATAACTTGAAACGTGTTCGATTATCACGTGAGTAGCAGTGCATGGAGATCGGATTCAGTAGTTTCAGGTCATTCGGCGTTGGAGCGTCAGAGGTCTAATTGGAGGCAAAAAACGTGGCAACAATTTTTTCGCTTCGAGTCTCATCTAATAACATACATCAATGGGGATAGTCTTTTTATACAAATACCACACAAGAGTCCAAATTACTAACCAACCGTCTGGAGCTAGTGAGACTATGGCATCCCTGATTGGGGTGTATTGTGAGGCTCAAGGTTTCGAGGAGGGGAAGGCGTTGGGGAAGATGGAGGAGTACCTAGCTATTCAGAAGTGGTCACCAAACACGGCTAAAGCCATTTAAAGCAATGTTTCAATTCTGAATGGTGGTGTTCCACCATGGGTTTCACTCATTGACGTTCCGCAATTATACCACATAGTATTTATAAATGAATAAATTGTGAAATAACACTAATTAATCAAATGAGCTTTACTTCCGCACGCTGGGATTCAAACTTCGGCTTGATGGTCGAGAGCTTTACTTCTCAACCTCGGAGGCCGTCAAAACCTGAATTTCCATCAAATGGCAATTAAAATAATTTCTTTAATATAAAATTATATAAAGGTACTTTTCGCTCCTATGGATTCTCCGAACGAACAATTCCAGTTTTTAAAATGAAACTTTATTTTCATTTATTTTTTCCCAATGATTTATTACATGTACCTAAGTATACACATTTTTGGAAAAAAATTATATACATATAACACGTAAAGAAGGTAAGTTAAGGGAACACACAAAGGCATTCACTGCCTGTGCGTGGGTAAAATAAAAAATACTAATAAAATACTGAAATACAAGATCAAGCAAGTTTTAATGTAAAATTGTAGGTAACGGTATAGTAATATAATATTTTTATGAAATAGTTACACATAACGATTCATGATTTAATCAAAAATAAAATTAAATTAAATGACTTAAAATACAATTTCATATTAAATACTCTAAAAATACATACATTAGAAGATAGACGTAAAATAATCGATTTAACGTTCTTATTCAAAATACTTAACTCTAAATTCTACTGTTGTGAACTCCTGCAACTTATAAACATACATACACCCACAGTAACAACACGACAAAATACAATATTCTACAGCAGCACACATAAGCGTAACTACATTGCCCACTCTCCGATACAACGACTTCACACCATGGGAAATCATTACTTGGGTGATGTTGACATATTCAATACCAACTTGGCAAGTTTTGTGGATCATTTAAAACATTTATTTCAACAATACTCCTAAACACATCATGTAAACCTACAAATAGCTGTAATTTTCTGTTTTTGTTTCTTGTGTTGACTTGTATGACTTGTTGCATAGCTTTTATCAAATGTAATTTTATTCTTATTTTCTATGTTTCAAAGTATCTGTCAAATAAATTAAAATTATACTACCAACCATGTAAAAACCCTCTGGGCTTTAAATAAATAAATAAATAAAAGCAAAATTCATTCAGAGTTCATTGTTACAGCCCGCACCACCGAAATTAGTATTTTAATACCCTTTTTTTACATTTTCTAGATTCTTATTAACTTACTAATAAACATGTTTTAAATTTTTTTTTAAACTGATGAACAACCATTGATGCAAGTCTAAAAGTTATATATGTATTTATGGTAAATGCTTGTTCATCAGTTGTGTAAAATTTAAAACATGTTCAATTATTTTTATAAGCAATAATTGTTCGCCTGAAACACTCATCCACATTGTTTCAGGCGAACAATTATTGCTTATAAAAATAATTGTTATCCTTTGTGCTATGCATAAATAAAATCTTGTCTTTAAAACATTAATTTATCAAAAAAATAATAATTAAAACATGTTCATTTATTATTTACATGTTTATTTACTTTGACCGGTCAGTGGTTGAGTGGGCATAGCGCTTGGGTCTCACCCGAGCGTCGCGTGTTCGATTCCTCGGCTGGTCCTCCATCACAACACAAGCAACATTTTCGGCTTTCTGTGGTGGTAGTAGGAGATTTTCAAACATTGTTGGGTTATTCGTAACCTGGGAATGTTTGTCAAAAAAAAAAAAAAAAGTTTTTTGAGGTATTATACTAGGTTTTGATCGAATGAGAACATAAAACAAGAACCCTGTTGAATGTCGAAATATTATACAATATGAAAAAAAATAATCCATACGTTTCTGTATTATTCAATAATCCAACGAAATTTACGACTGCGATAAAAGCTCGAGACCATGAACCTTTCATCAGCAGTCTACGTGAAAGTGTTTTTGATCGCGCTTGCCAGCTTCCGCGGACCATTTCCTTCGTACAGCTCAAACATTTCTCTCGTCTAATATCCTTTATGTTCAGTTTTATTGTCGATTCTGTCTAACATGTTTGTAATATTGCTTTGTGTGCATTAAGCTACCAGTATGTGCGGAAACTCAAAGCGAAGCAATCATCTATACTGCAAAAAACAATTTTCATCATTCGGGAACCGCCCAAGAAGAATATATCTCTAAATAGAATAAAATAAAGTCGCTATCGGCTTCTTTCTGTTTGTGCGCGTAATTCTTCTAAACTACGCAACGGATTTTGATAGGGATTTCACTTTTATTTAGAGAATTTCTTCCGAAAGGTTTATATATATAATACGTGTATCTTATGCTTACAAAAGTAGAGAAAAGTCGATGTTTTTCTTAGACTTCACAACCTTAGCAAAGCCGGGTACACGTCAGCCAGTAATATTTTTCAACATAAACAAGTTTTTTTTTAATATTGATGAAATTTGATAATGCATTCAAGTTTTCCATTCGAAAAAGAAAAGGAGTTAATGCGATGCACCACGTCATGTAATGGTACGTATATATATGCGAACTTAAACGCTAACCGAGCCACGAATTACGGAAAAGGAACGAAGCAACTGTAAGCGGAGGTTTAGTTCGGCAGTTCAGCTCGCGTAAGTATACGTAGCATAATATTTTGAATTGGGCCACTTACAATAACACTCTTTACATAGATGGTGATTTAAATTCCCGCTTTATGCCTGCCGCCGGTTTTGACTTATGCAAGAAAAAACATCGCCGAAAAGTAATTTTTTTTTTGCCATTTTCATGCAGAAATATTTAAATGTTAAATTATCATTTTCTAAATAACTTAAGTTTCCAGATTGTATAATAAAACCATAACCGAAAATGAGTTCTCAAGTAAGAGATGTAAAGCGTATTTACAAGTGTTCTACGCGCAGTATTTAACTAAAACATTTCTAAGCCATCAAATTTTCGAACCAAAAACACACGATTTGGCATTACTTATATTTGCCAAAAACACACAGTGGCGGCTCGTAACTTTTACCCAAAAGTTACGTTAGTACACCCGTACTAAAGTGCTAATATTACAAAAAAATGCATTAATGATGTAGTTGTATCGGTTTGTAATGGTTTTTTGTGTGAAGATTTTCAGTAAATTTCAGTTTGATTTCCTGAAAATCATCATACAAAAAAACGAATTATCAAAAAAAAAAAATCATTTTCGGATACAACAACACCAATAATGTCCAATTTGTCACACTTAGAATCCTATCACACTCAAACGTCACGAGCCGCCACTGTTTCGTGGAGCTTTAACTTAAGGCAATACTTCAACAATCCATACATTTAAAAAATGTATGTTTCTTTGTTTGTACCCTAACTAGTAAACCGATTTGGCAAAAATTTTCAAAGATTTTTCATCAGTGCTAGGAGTTTTAGAGAGTGGTTTGAATAATAGAATAAGTTGGGACGCCGGAGGAAAATTTTAACCCATTTTTTCTACACTGGAATGCGATACGAAGTCGAATTAAAGTCATTTAATGTATTTTTTTATAGTAACAATATGATATACTGTAGTGGAATGATAGTAAACGACGCCGGAGAAATACTTAACGCATTATCTCTTCAACAGAATAAGACACATGGACGAATTAGAGACAGTATAATGTAGTTTTTTTTGTTAATTACATTATCGTATACAGTAGTGAATGGTGGAAAATGTTGTGGTTGCCCTAGGAAGACTTAACACGTTTTCCCTGCACGGGAATGAGATAGATAGTCGGATTAAAGTCAATATATAATATGACCTAAAGAAGACATGAGTCAAATAATTATTTGTGGTAAATTGAGGCGTACGTGATGAACGAAGGAAGGTGGTAGAAGAACATCTCATGACCAAGTGAAACAAATACTCAACTTAACAAATAAGTGTTTACAGTAATATTATTTCCATTTTAATAAAGCCTCTAGTTTTCGGGTTTACTAGAATTCACAACTTCGAACAATAATCCAAACCATCAATAAGCGCAAGCAACTTCAGGTGCGCGCCAGTTATTGAATAATAAAATTGCTTATACAGAGAACTCAATGTATTATTTTGAGATAGTGTACTTGGACGGCGAGGGGTAAGGCTCTTTACTACGTATCAGGAGGTCGCGTGCTCAAATCCCAAGTTAGTTATATTTGATTCACAATTAATTAATTCAAAATGATATTATATCTGCGGCACGTTTTAGAGAGGAAGCTACTCTTAGTATCGCCCTGGTAAAAGACCACCAATCAGAATCGAAACGTGATCGAAATGACTTCTTCTTCTTTCTTTCGTATGGTGGGGGGTCAGAGGGGGACATCTAGATCTGCGAGCCATATTAGGGCCTCAGGCGTCGCCATGTGAACCTCATCAATCCCGCCGGGGAATGAATGGAGCGGGCATTCGTTGACCACATGTTCGGTAGTCTGCACCGCACCACATTCACACATCGCCGACTCTTTAAGGCCCCATCTGTGCATCATGTGGGCACAGCGGCTATGGGAGCACCTTAACCTATTGATGGCGGACCAGGTTTTGCGAGGCAGTGAGAACCCAGGCTGTCTCTCGGTGGGGTCCTGTATGAGATGGGCATTTCCCACGTTGGCCCTTTGCCACTCAAGTTTCCACCTATCTTCTGGGGTGAGAGGTAGTCGGAGGAGCCTCTCTCCTTCCGCCCAGAAGGGCTTTCGGGACTTCAAGCGGCATGCCGGGTGGGAGTAGTGTGCCAACTACCGCACGCAACGGTTGTGTACGCCGCGATTTTCGCGATGCCACCGGCACGTTATTGTTACCGCGCGTGCAGGTAGTGCAGTGAGTGAAGCGGATACCAAATTAAGTGGGCCTCCAACTACAAACTATGCCGCTATTTAAGGGGCCGAAGACCGATAGGTCTCCCGGCCAAGGGGAGTCAAAAAATATCGGGGAACAATTAAAAATATTGTCCCTGAATATTGAGGGAACCTCTCGATCAAAGGTGGATTTCTTATCGAAATGACTTTAACCGTGTCTAGTGACCAGATCTGCATAGCCAAGAACTTCCCCTTTTTTTCCCCATATACTTCATCTCGCGAATACTTTCAGCCTCACAACGTACCCCAATTCGGGGGCTTATGATCACAGGGACCTTACTACAAAAACTGATTATTGAGTTAACCTTGGTTTTGGTAATGCCATAAGCATATTTATTAGTGACAAGAAATTATCAAAATTATTTTTTTTTGTAGATAGGCCCCTGTGATCCTAAACCCCTGAATAGGGGATGCTAAAGTTCACTGGCTCCAGATGTATGAACTTTAGTTCGATTTTCACATTAAAAAATCACTCTTTTGTGTTTTTTAATAAATTACCCGTAAAATCAAAATGGCAGACATGATAAAAAAAAAAAAAAACAACACTATATTTTACGAACAAATTAATAATTATAAAGTATAATAAATAAGAAAGACATCGGCACTACAAAAAAAATTCTTTATTTGGATATGATTTTAGATTTTCATGACCAAAAGTATTTATTATCTTGATAAATTTTTGGGTTATTGTGCCGTGTTGCGCTTCCTCCTCCTTTAGCCGACGTTTCGGACAGCGTTACAATGTCCATCTTCCCCAATGATGGAAACTGTAATCTTGTCAAAAACGTTGGCTAAAGAAAAAGGAAGAGCAACATTATACGCCATAAAAACTAACAAAATAAACACGATACTGTTGTTTTGTTGTTTACCTCGACGATGTGGAAATTCTAGGAAACTAGTAATGGGATAAGCTGCGACTTACTTTCTCTTTATTAAATATTTCTCGCAGCCTTGGGGTGTCCTTAATCAGAAGACATATTTTGTAGTGTACAGATTGTTTATTCGTGTATCAGAGATATCATGTCAGAGGTGATCCCCAAATGTTGGTTGCACACACACACATCATTTTTGGAAACACCCTTCAGAGCCCGATACTAATAAACGATGAGTGTTTTCCCATAATCCCAAGTATATTAAATGTTATTGATGTGCTTATATATTTCAACCGCTTGTTACTGGGGAATGAGTTATGTCTTCCCAATACTTTAACCCAAAGCAAAAGTATTTGAAAAATACTTTTTCTTCGAGTGTTTTGGACTCTCGACGTCCGAGGCTTGGCTTACCTAGATCTTTCCACGTTTTAAGACTTTGTAAACCCTTTGTGTTTTAAGATAAAACATATCTTTTGCAGACCTCAGAACGATTCAGATCTTGCCCGAGGTTCCGAAGGCGATTTTGAAGCTTTCCTCGGCTAAAATAATAACATAAGGCAAGATAGGGTAGTGATAGGTATTCGTGTACTGTTTAAAATATTTCTTCGATTAGAGTTCATTTATTTCTTTTGATTCGTAACTTATGAATATTCTTAATATATCTTATGGGGAAATCTTCAACCGTTACTGAAACATAACTCAACCAGGACGAATAGCCGCCAAATGGATTTATTTTTCAAATAATTTTTCATTCTAAAATCTCATTTTACATTAGAAATTTGAGTACTATTCCTGAGGATGGACAATTAAACAGAAGCAAAATTGCTGATCCCTACTAACATGAGCAATATCAGAACAAAATTTGAATTTATAAAAAAAGGTGTTCTGGAAATATTGAGAGGAAGCAACAAGTCGGGCTGGGCAATCGTTGAATAATAATATCTGAAAAAATATTGCCATCATGAAAAATGAGTTTATTGGACCTTTGAAAATACTTGCAGAGAACTCGTATAAATACATATTATATTTTACGGAAAGTGAATATCATAAGACTGAATATTTTGTGGGAGCCGTGGAAGCTTCGGAAGCTACCACTACTCCAAATGACTCGTTAGAACGTATTGAGATGTCGAGAAAACATTTTTCCTTTAAGGGAATATTTATAATAAGAAATATAAGAGAGAGAGAGAGACGCTGTTGAACAATAAATTATTATTTATGAAAGAAACGTGCCGCAGGCTAAAAAAAATACTAGATTAAATCTTATCCGTCTTACTTTAAATTCTTGTGATTCAATTTATTAACTTTTTCCGTGCGTTAGTTCCACAATTTGTAATTTGGTTTTTGTATTACCGCCTCTCCCAAAAACATTAATAAATCGTTTACGTGTGAAGTTTTTTCGTATGAAAAATTAACCGAATGATATTATTATAAATGCGTTGGTGTGTAATGAACGGCTCTTCTGGGAACTTTTAATTTTGCACACTTTATTATTAACAATGTCAAATATAAGCAGTAAATTAATAGTTTATAATCCATTATGCTTTCATTACTTATTTCATTATTACTTTGCGGTCAAATTAAAATAGTTAAAAACGAACGACGTATCAGTTTTAAGTAAATCGAAATTACTCAATTAAGTACCTAATTCTTTTTTAGGAGAAGCTCCTTTGTTTGTTATCTAAACATAACTTATATAATGTTATATTATGTAACTTTTGTCCATTTGATAATATGTCGTTATCAGTGGCGGCTCGTGGCTTTTGGGTGACTGGAGTGCTAATATTAAATAAATGGCATTATTGATGTTGTTGTAGCCGAAAGGTTCTTTTTTTATGAAGATTTTCAGGAAATTTCAGTTTGGCAGTGCACTGCACCGATTTCCTGAAAATCTTCATACAAAAATTGAATTTTCAAAAAAAAACATAACAACATCAATAATTCCATTTTGTTTATTATTAGCACTCTAGTACACCCAAAAGTCCTAATCCGCCACTGGTCGTTATTTGTATTTTATAAATAATGCTGCGAAAATAATATTAAGCTACATAACAAACGTAGAAGTAAAAAAATGTGTAGATTTCTACTTAGTGCGAATTTCTTCGGAGAATTGTGTGTTATTAATTAACATTATTCAATTACTTGTTTTGGTTTGGAAGGAACATGTAAGACGTTAACTTTATCAGAGAGACCTTTGTAAATTGCTTTTCATAAGATTTTATTAAAGCAATATTAAAATGACCTTCGTTTTTGACCTCACTGAGAAATCCGAAACATTTAAATGGATGAGAAAATATTAGCAAAGAGAAGTTAATTGAGTTGTCTACATAATGTTGAAGTTGCAGTAAGTTGATTCAAGCTTCAATTAAATTTTCCATGAAAGTGCTTTGAATACTTTGAGTGAATATTAAAATGCTTTTCTTTGATGTTCAAAGAGAGTTTTACAATTTATTCAGAGAAAGACAGTACAATAATTCTCAATAGCAGCTGTTCTTTGATCGAAAAACTAGTGTAAACTATTAAAGTTACATAATCTTGTATTAAATAATAAATTCTTTGCGTGAGGATTTCTTGAAGGGGAGCATTTATGCATCATGTATATTCTTAAATTATTTGTCGTACTGCAAGTTTTAAATGTTCATTTGAAAATAAAATAACCGAAGCTTTTTAATTTATTTGTCACTCCAGGGTCACCCCATTTCCGGCTTATATCCAGGTTGAAGACGCAAACTCTCTGATGACCGTTCAAGATCGAATTTTATTAAGATACTTCGCCATCACCCAAAATACACTTAGCACTCAAGAATCACCATAAGGGCGACATGCATGGTTTGACGTATTACTCGAGTACCGCCGCTATGGCGGCAAGAAAATAAAGTCTTATTTTTCAATACTTTTAATATATATATTTATATATTTTTTTAAAATTTTTAATATACGTTAGTTAAGTTTCCTCTTGAGAAATTATGTTTCAATTTCAGTGCCGGCAACCCGGGCGTTTATTTATTATTAGTTATGTACATACATGATTTTTCTCCTTACCCTCCTCACTAGACAAAGTCTGTTCTGAGGCTGGTAACTAACAATTTCTAATTACATAAAAACAAATAAGTGGTAAAAAAAAAAAATATATATATTATAGTAAAAATAATAATAATAAAATAAGAGGAAAATCAGAATTTAAAAACAGAGTAGAAAAAAGAAAATATATAATTTTAGATATTAAGAATATTACTTATCTCTCTTCTTTCTTTGACATTCAACCAGTTTAAAAATCTTTTGAATACCCAATTCAAATTATTAGATGCGACGTAGGTCTTTGTTTGGGCTACAAACTTATTGAATATATGTGGTGCCAAGTAAGATTCATGTTTTTTTGCAAAATTTGATTTGATATATGGTACTTGTAATTGATTGTGTGTGTTTGCTCTTGTGTTTTGCGAGTGAGTTATGAAGTGTGGTGATATTTTTATGCAGTTTTTGTAGATGATCTTCTTTATGAATAGTTTATTTATGTCTAATAGGTTATTGTTGATCATTAGCTGTTCTGTCGGATGTAGATAAGGCTTTCTAAACATAATTCTGATTATTGTTTTATGATTAATTTTAAGTGATTTGAGATGGGTCTCTGCTGTTGCTCCCCATACTGAAATACCATACATAAGAATACTTTGACAGAGTGCAAAATATATATTTTTTAGCTGAGGTAGTGACATAATGTTTCGAATTGTTTTGAAGATGTAAGAGAGTTTCCGTATTTTTTTTGTAATTAGGTTGATTTGGAGATCCCATTTTAAGTTATTGTCAACAGTTAAACCGAGATATTTAATATTTTGCGCATAATCAATTTTGTCACAAACACAGCGTGAGTTAGTTAATGAGGTAACTGTGCAGGGGTGAAGATGAAGTTGTGGGCGACTATCTGGCTGACCAGCTAATGTTTTACTGAAAGTTAAGTATTTTGTTTTAGAAATATTTAGTGTCAGTAGATTATTTATTAGCCATCTATTTACTTCAGTCATCCCTGTTTCCGTGTGTTTGAAAACGTTTTCCCATGATTGGGCTTTGAATAAAATTACAGTGTCATCTGCATAACTGATTACTTTGTACTCTATGTTCCCAAGGCTTATCTCAGTTAGACTGTTAATGTAGATGAGAAACAGTATGGGACCCAAGACGCTGCCTTGGGGTACTCCATACCTGTTGCCTACTTTGTCACTTTCTTGATTATTTATTTTTACAATTTGTTGTCTATTTTCAATGTAGCTAATGAACCATTTTAGTGGTGGACCTGTTATGCCAATGTTTTTGAGTTTTTGTTGAAGTAATTTGTGTGAGATGGTGTCGAAAGCTTTTGCTAGGTCTAAGAACACTCCTAACACCTTTGAACCGCCATCTAGGTTTTTCACTATGTAGGTGGTTAGTTCCGATAAGGCGTCTTCTGTTCCCATTTTCGCTCGAAACCCGAATTGACGGGTGGAGATCAGTTTGTGTTTATCAAGGTATGCGAGCAGTCTTTTTTTCATAGTTTTTTCTAGTAGTTTCGATAGCGAATTTAGCAGAGTGATTGGTCTGTAATTTAAGATCAGCGTTTTGTCTCCCGATTTATGTATTGGAGTAATACAACCTATTTTTAGGTGATCGGGGACAATGCCGAGGCTGAAACTTTGGTTGAAAATATGTTGAAGTGGTATAAGTATATGTTCTCGGAGACTAATCAGTATATGATTGGAGAGGTTATCTGGGCCCACAGCGCAATTTGTTTTGAGAGAAATAATTAAATCCGAGATTTCCTTTGTACTTATTTTGTGAGCATAAAACGAATGATTTGGTTGTATGGTAGAGGATAGTTTGGTTAAAGAGTCTTCTGTTGTGCCGTTTTTTAGAAGAATTTTTTCAGCCAAGTTAGATCCGACTTTTGCAAATTGGGAGTTAATAAAATTAGCTATTTTACCAGGTTCATTTTTTGTAAGGGTTTTGTTTCCATTTATTAACAGTACTTTGATCTACGAGTCTTTTTTCGGATTGGAGAAAGTAATATCTTTGACGATTTTCCAGATTTTTTTGGGATCATTTTTGGCGGATTTTATTTCTTTTTTGTAGTACTTGTATTTGGCTTGTTTGATTAATTTATTACAAAGGTTTCTATATAGCAGGTAATTATTTTTTAGTTTGTCATCATATGGGTTTTTGCGCACTTGCATGTGCATTGTGTCTCTTTTATGAATGCTGTTTACTAATCCTTTCGTGATCCAGGGTGTTATTTTTTTTTCTTTATGTGAGTAGTTTTTCGGGGTATTTTTTGTTGTATGTTTAGCAATGTAGGTTCCAACTGTGTTCATAAATGTGTTCAGCGCGTTGTTTGGGTCGGGTTCATTTATTACATTTGACCAAGATTCCTTATCTATGTCCTCTATTAGGCACTTAAAATTAATTTTGTCTTGTACGGAGTTGTTTTTTTCATCTTTTTGTTTCTGGTTATGATGTATGCTTAGTGTAGTAGTGAAATGATCTGTGACCGTTGATCGAATAATGGATGAAGATGTTTTTTTCCTAGTTTTAACAAATATATGGTCAATACAGGATTCAGAGTTTGACGTAATTCTTGTTGGTGAGTTGATTGTCGAATTTAATCCATAGTGAGTAAGTAGACTTAAGTATTCTGTGGTTATTGGTTGCCCGTTTAGTAAGTTAATATTCATATCCCCTGCAATAATTAATTGTTGTGTTTTTTTATTTTTTTCGAGAAGTTTATTTAAGGAGTTGAAAAAGGGTGAGAGATTGTTATAGCATGGGGGTCTGTAGACGGCAAATATGGAGATGTCTGTTCCGAGGGAGATTTGGATACAGTTTGCTTCGGTTAGGTTGATTTCTGTTATTGATGGGTTTAGTGAATCTTTGGCAAAGATTACTATACCGTCGTTTTGATTTAGATGTTTAGTGGTATGGAGAGTTGTATAGTCTTTTAAGTTTAGGTTTGTGTACGAATCATCTAACCAGCATTCAGTCAAGATAATAATGTCGAAGCTTATGTTTATTTCGTTTAAGAGGATCGAGAAATCATCGAAGTTCTTTCGAATACTTCTAATGTTTTGGGAAATTATGTTTAAGTTGTGTTTTTCTGTGAACAGAGAATTACATTCTGTCGCTTTGTCAAAAGTGTGTTCTGAGTTGTTAAATGTTTCTGTATATTGATACAGAAACATATTGTAAGAAAAATGTTATTATTAATATTAAATATAAAACATATTATAATATTAATTATTAAACATAATAATTAATATTGATTAAGTTGAGTGATCATGTTGCGGTTACGAAGATACATAAGTTGATCCATACAAAGTTCACACATTTTGCTAGTGGTGGTAAATAATGAGTAATATAGGAGTAAAAATTGAGAGTAAAATTATTCAAATACTTTGGATAATAAAAACTTTTAAATACATAAAATTTCATGGTGGAATAATTAGAATACTTTGGATACTAAAATAAAATCTTTTTAAACCATAAAATTTGATGGTAAAATAATTCAAAGAGTTTGGATAATAAAAAATATTTAAAACAGTTACATTTGATGGTAAAATAATAGCAGAATTTTGGATAATAGAAACCTTTAAAAACATAAAATTGGATGGTAAAATAATGAAAATACTTTGGATAATAAAAACCATGAAAAGCATAAAAATTTAAAGGGAAATAATTTAAGTACTTTAAATAATAAAAACCTTTAAAACAACGAAATTTGACAGTAAAATTATTAAAATACTTTGGATAATAAAAACCTTTGGTACAATATAATTTGATGGAAAAATAAGTTGAATAATTTGGATAATAAAAACTTTTAGAACAATAAAGTAATATGGTAATAATGATGGTAAAATAATTCAAATAATTAAAAAATTTTAAGCAATAGCATTTGATGGTATAATAATAAAAAAACATTGGATAATGAAAACCTTTAAAAACATAAAATTTCATGGTAAAATAATTAAAATACTGTGGATAGTAAAATAGAATCCCTTTAAACCTTAAAGTTTGATGGTAGAATAATTCAAAAACTTTGGATAATAAAAAATATTTATAACAGTAAAATTTGATGGTAAAATAATAACAGTACTTTGGATAATAGAAACCTTTAAAAACATAAAATTTGATGGTAGAATAATGAAAATACTTTGGATAATAAAAACCTTTAAAGGTATAAAATTTTATGGTAAAATACTTTAAAAACTTTAGATAATAAAAACCTTTAGAGCAATAATATTTTATGGTAAAGTGATTAACATAATTAGAGTAATAAAAACATTTAGAATAATAGAATTTGATGATAAAATAATCAGAATAGTTTGGGTAGTAAAGACATTTAAAATAATAAAATTTTATGGTAAAATAGTTAAAATACTTTGGGTAATAAAAACCATTGGAAAAATAGAAATTGAAGTAAAAATAATTAAAATACTTTGAAAGACCTTTAAAACAATAAAAGTTGAAGGTAAAAATGTAAAGATAATTTGGGTTATAATTTGGGTTATAATAGAAAATGATGGTAAAATAATTAAAATAATTTGGGTTATAATAGAAAATGATGGAAAAATAATTAAAATAATTAGGGTTATAATAGAAAATGATGGAAAAATAATTAAAATAATTTGGTTTATAATAGAAAATGATGGTAAGATAATTAAAATAATTTGGGTTATAATAGAAAATGATGGAAAAATAATTAAAATAATTTGGGTTATAATAGAAAATTATGGAAAAATAATTAAAATAATTTGGGTAATAAAAACATTCACAACAATCAAATTTTATGATAAGATTACTTAAATAATTTGGGTAAAAAAAAACATTTAGAATGATAAGGTTTGATGTTAAAATAATTAAAATGGTTTGGGTAATAAAAACATTTAGAGCAGTAAAATTTGGTGTTAAAATAATTTGGATAATAAAAAGAATTAGAAAGATTTTTGTAAACAAAATCGGTAGAAATAATTAATGAAATAATTAATGAAATGGGACTTGTAGGGGAATAATATAGTTGCAATGATTGCAATGTGTTAAATAATTCTGCCATTATGATTTATTGCAATACAGGAAGTTTATAATAGAATGCTCAGTTATCTACATTTATTATCTACTTTTCAAATCATTTTCATGTTTTATTTCAATTATTTTTTCCCCAGTTGCTTTGCGGACAAGCAATTTATTAGATTTGAACCATACAAATTGATAAAGGGTTTCTTTGGCCCTTAGCTTCGTTTTCCACATCAGTTCCTTGAAGTAAGGAGAGAGTACTTCATTGATGAAGATAGGAGAGGTTGGGTTTAAGGTTTTGGCCTCTTTCTTTAGCGAGAGCAACGATTCCCTTGTTTTTTGGCTGTACAAGGCAATGTGTAGTTTGACCGGGGTGTTCCGCCTGCGATCTTGGGTCCTGGTCACCATGCGGATGTCTTGTAGTTGCAAGGGCAGTCCCAGCGAGCCAGCTACCCGAAGAACGGCCTCCGCGGGTTGTTATCCCGTTCGTAAGTCCACACCCGCTATTTCCACGCTGTCGGAGAGTTTGACTTGTTCTAAATCCGCGAGTCGACTTTCCAGGGAAGAGATTCTGTTGTTTTTTTTTTCGTTTTCCTCACGTAGGAATTTTGCTTCTTTATGAATGTCCTGTACTTGTTTGAGGTTTAATAGCAGGTCTTCATATGTGAGATAAATGCTTACATTAACATTATTTATTAATTTTCTGTTTTTGTTTGTGTTGGATACAAAACAGCATAAGATTAAATGAAATAATTTTAAAAAATGTGTCGTCAATAAAAGCTCATTTATCTGATTAATGACATCTAAAATAATTTGGCATTGACAATTGATTGTAATTGAAATTTATTTTAGTTGTGAGACATAAAACAGGCTCGGAGTAAATAATAAATGTAATGAAACATTCATTGTTGGAATATTCCAACAGGCTACAGTTTTGGTTTTGTTTTTAATTTGTGAGCTTATTCGTGCTATGTTTGAGTTTGAATAAAATAAAAAAGGATGTGCAAAACCTCATACATGCATGTGTACGAGTATAAGTACACCATGTGTGACAAATACAAAAATTATACTAATAAACAGTTCTCGTTATTAAAACTTTTAAAGCTGTTTTCATATTTTTCGTTTGATTTTCTTTAGCGTGTTGTACTATTAGATTCATTACTTTGATTAGAGCTAATTTTCTTTTACGTTCACATTAACATTAAGAAGTTTACATAAAAATCTTTAATGTTGTTTATATTTTTGTACTTTAGATATCAGTGGCGATAATTTTTTCTCGCGTATTAATGATGGATCTTACAGAAAACAAATTATTTAATGTGTGTTTAGTGATATGATTCATGTTACGAAGCTCGAATACTGAAATTCTTATTTGCACGTAGCTCCCTTGAAAATGAAATGAATGTAAGTAACATTGAAACGTTTGGTATGAGATATGATAAGGACATGCAGCTCCGCAACATAAATGTTGTTTTTTTCTTTTAGGGAAAGTTTAGTAATAAAATTATTATTTCAAAATACCCATTTCCTTACATTCTCAAACATATCAGGTTTCTCTAGTTCGTTTTACTTTCCCGGAAACAAAGAAGGTAATAAAAAGGGAAATTCGGAGATAATGGTGGACTTGGAAATATACCCGAGTGCTGCATTAACCGGAACCGGAAAGAGGCTGTGTTTTAAGGCGGAGATGAAACGGATCCATTCTACTTTCTTCATTTACTTAAAAGGACGGAAACGCTTGCGTTCATTGGTCTTCAGAGAGGACACGTGTTGATTTGAAAAAATAACCTTCGTTCTTTTGTTTTAATAATTCAAAATACATTAGTGTGAAAAGGTTGATAAAAAATAAGGCGAACCACGCATTCATGGCTCTAACATTCAAAATAATTAGAAAATGTGTGTGAAAGTTTCTTCATTATTTAAACTGATACGCATTTGTTTCAGGTTTAAAAGCTTTCAAACGAACTTGTTTATTATTGACTGAACAAATACTTACTAAAAGTATAAGTTCTCAGAATTGAAATATGATGAATTTTTTTTTTTAAACTAAACGTTCATAAATTCTATTTTTTATTAGAAAACCGAGACCGCCATTATTATTTTACCATAGACTATGGTATTTTTACACTAACCGTTACCTTAGACCTTTAGCGCGTTTTGAGAATCAAACCCCATTTATCCCCGCATACATATGTAACACGGGCAATCCATGCAGTTTTACCATAAAACATTGTGTCAAAATTTCGCGAGTAGAATGGATTGTGTTGAAGTAGCCAGAAATGAACACCTTCAAAATTTTGATTAATATCGCGTAATTTTACAGCCTGAACGAAGTTCACTTCTTGAATGAACTAATGATGGGATCAATAAGTTGCTGATTATATTTCACAATGTTTATGTCTGACCTTTACGTGTTTTATGGAGCTGTTGGCGTAATCAAATCCATTTAAAATTTTCTATGATTTTTATCAAATTACAGCACGGGACATATTTTTTTCAGCTTAAGAGTGTTTCTGATAATATTAAACGGTGTATAATTATTTTCCTTAATGTACAATGCAAATGACAATAAACATATCAAAATAAATGCCGGGGTTCACAAATAATGCACCATGATTCACTAGAACAACAAACTATTATTGCACCTTTAAAAACTCATATAAAGTCATGAAATGTGATCAAACAAAAACTAGGTTAATTATGTTAGGTTAGGTTAGGTTACGTCAGGTTGGGTTAGGTTATTTTTTATCCTTTTTTTGCTTTATATCACTTTTTAAAGGTGTGTCGAATTTTCATTGTTTTGAGTAATCATATGACCAATTTTACGAATGGAAGATCCAAATTATTTTTTAAATAATTTATATTGAATTATTTTTTTAAATAAAAAATGAGGATTTTTTTTACTGATTTCAATAATTCTTGTTAGTATAAAATTATACGTTAATTGCGTAAGAATCTCGTGAGTTACAGATATTCTCAGTGTCGTCCTTGTGAAAATCTTTCGAAAATTTTCTGAAAATGGCTCCATTCGGGTTAAGTGATATAATCTAAATATCTATTTATTTATTTATTACACGCCCTAGTGGGCTTTTCTTAAAAAAAAATACAAGCATTTTGTATCAAAGTAAACACTTAAAAATTAATACAATAAAGAAGAATGTAAACATAATGGCAAAAATGAATCCTCACGCATATAATTGAATTTAAAAGATTCAACAAAACAAAATAGTAGAAGCGGAGAAGTTATACGGGTTTATAGTTATATATTATATCCTGGTATTCCAGCTCTTACCCACCTCTATACCAACCAACATACCCCGATCGAGGATGCCATGCTCGTACTGGCTCCGGGCAGTGTTCGGTATTCGTTTGCAGAAAACAGAGAAAGATAGTTAGTACTCATTCGAGTTTTTATTCCGATCTATAATATAAGTGCATCAAAAAAATACAACATCAATTTTCAAGACGATTTTCAATCAACAGTTTGGGAACCTTCGAACTTGCTGGCTTACTGACAGTTCAATATTTCGTTTAGTCATCATTTTGTTCAGTTGGGTTTCTTGGGAACCTACATATGAACATAAAATAACATGAAACGTTTTTTCGTTTTCAAATATTTTATTTGAAGATCAAAGTATTTTTCTTAATCCAATCGAAATTTGATATCTGCTCGGATTGCTTCGAAGGGCTTCATTTGACGCATTTTATCTAGCTTTTATTTGTGATGTTATTAATATTAATTTAAAATATTTTATTTAATCAATAGAAATTCTTTTTAAGAGTTATACTGATTTCTGCGTCATTTCTTAATATAAGATCTCTCTAATCCTTGGCTCTATGAAATTGATTTTCTGCTTAGGAAAGAATTCAGATATTTGAAAAGGATTTCGAAACTTTTAGATGAAATAAAACTCAATAATTAACGTTGCTTCGGGCACACGCACACGTACACAGTACAATTGTATCGATTAATCTCTTCAGTGGGTGTTTTATTATAAAAGGGTGTTTCAAAAATCTATATTTAAAATGTGAAGGGTTTTTTTGAAGGATATGAAATTTTTTCCACATTTTAATAATGAATTTTTTATTCAACTACAGTAGGCATATTTTATTCTCATTGTCATGGAAATGATGTCTACAATGTTTTTTTACAAGTAGTGCGGTATTTGTTTACCTACGCATATGAGATGGTGAGATTTGGTTGACTCGTGTGTAAGTTTTTTTGTGGAATCTTATTGCTCCGGACGGACAAACGCGTTGGAAGGGTTGAAGTTTTAAAAAACTAAACTGCCAGACCCTCGGAACACATTTTCACATTTTAAATGCTCGTGCGAATGAGGAAATCCATAAAATACTACTTTTTAGGAAGAAGGAATTTAACAGTTCTCCCGGAAGAGTTGAGATAGCACTGCTTCCGATTTCTGCACCAATATCTACATTTCTAGCAGTAAAATATTCAGTCTTTCACGCATATGTCGCGAAAGGATGCAATTGCTTTTATTCGTTTATTTTTAAATAGAAATTTATATCAGGAATAGCGTAATCCTAGCTTATTTCGAACTGCTTTTTTCGAAATAACTTTCATGCATGTTAGAATTAATTTCCTTACACCAAATAGTTGGGATAAATAAAATTTTGTGTCTGAAATCTTCAGTACGATCAGCATCAAAGCTTAAAAAAACATTATTAAATGCGTCTGTTCAGCAGAAGAGTTTTACAGACACTTGTTTCATCACGTTTTACACGAGGAAATTAATTATATGACTTAAGTGTTGCCTAAAAATAGAATGGGCGCGAAACTAATTCTGTTTTATAAAATTAATGTATGCAATAATGCATGATGAAACTATATGTTTATAAGTAAAACTGCCGGTGAAACTAATGATTTGAAAAAAAATTCGCAACTAGTTTCGTAATGTAAATTTGGCTTTAGTTTAAGCTAGTCAATTTTGCTGCTTTATTTATTGAAAACGCGTTTGGATCTCTCGACTAGGGGATAACGACACAAATCCGTTTTATGGATGTCGTTTTTTATTCATGCTCATAACAAAAAAATGAAAACCCGTTTATATGCACATGTTACAGCCAAAGTAACAAATCTGGATATTATATATACTATCCAGCTATTATTTATAATGTCTACCCAATTTAGACAAAGTGATAATTTTATTTATTTTTTAAAATATTGATTACATTTTATGCTTTTGACTGTCCAACTAGGAAGGATTCCCGTTTTAGGACAGTCAAATTTACAGGTTTCAAGTTATCCTAGACGAATACAGGATTTAAGACTAGCTAAAATAAGTATGTTTAAACGAAGATACATAAAAAAGATACATAAAGGCGTTCGTGATAGATAATTTTCAAATTACATTTTTTAGTAACATTTCGGAATCAGTCCTGCCAAGATCCAACAAACATTTTGTCACTCTTGGACAGAAGGATGACAATTCACACATTTTTAGCTGAGAGGGGATTTTATTATATATGTTAGGACCATAGACATATGAATATTAGTAGACCTGCCCTAAGTGATTAAAAGCGTATTATCCCCACTCCCCATACCGGTTCCATTGAGCCGGCTGGGCTCGCATATGGCCTCAAGTGAAATTTGAAAACGTGACGTCATCATTCTTGTGCGAACTATGGTCGAGGCATCATCGGTTCATTTTACGAAATAACACGGCAAAATGTTGACTTGTGATATGAAAACTTGTAAAAATAGATGTGAAAAAGAGAATAAACCCAATTGTCGTATTACATTCCATAAGTAAGCATTATTTTACTTTATTTTAAGCTTATTCACACCGTATTATATGGATCAGTTTTAGAAACATATACTATCACATCACAATGTAGCGATTCTCAAGTAGGCTCATCGTTGTTTACTGGGGTAAGTAAATTATGAGACATTTGTAAAAGTGTCTTAACTAAATACTCTGAAACTAACTACGACTCTGAAAATAGAAGCTGCCTTACTTTGCCGAATTTGGACTTCGCAAATTAGTTCATAACGTGGCGAGTAATTTGCGCTCCCATGTAGAAATGTCTATTCATTCAAAAGCAGATTTTACTTTTAAGAACTAAATGGTGATATTATAATGCGAGATGCCTATTTACTGTCAGATTGATTTATTGACGAATCACAGTCAGCCTTACTCCCTTCGTTCTTCAACAGTTGATTTTACCCCTCGCCATTATCTTCTCGTCTATTAATTCCTTTGTCTGTGGTTAGAACCGAGATATGAGAATATTTTTTGATAAGCCGCTCTGTTGCTTGTTGGAACGGAAAGATCATTTCTTCCATTACGTCTTGTTTGATGTTTGTGTTCGGCTGTTTTCATTTTGTTTTTATTATTATGTAGATGGATTACAATTTTTTTTAAATATTTATATATTTTTTTAATTGGCACAGAATTAATCACATTAACTAGCAATTTTATATAATATCTTCGAAGACTTGAATAAAGTAATAAAACAAGTAGGTATAAGTAAAGATTATAAAATTATATTTCAATTTGCCTTTAATTTATAAAGTAAATTTAAACCTCACTAGCCACAAAACAAAATAAAAACAAAAGGATCAATGCAAGTATTTGATATCACTCTTTAAAGACTACAATAATAACAATAACATTCAAAAACAACTGAGTCATAATAATTATTTATTCTAACAAGTACGGCTCTTGTGACATTTTGAGTTACACATGAGGCTTGACTTTTAACATTTACACATATTAGAAGAAAACAAAACAACAACGAACACTATTACATCAGCCACGAGATCACACCACGCGTCAACGGGGTGAAGAGCGGGAGGGGTAACACGTCAGTTGGACCGTATTTATTACTTTGGCTAACTTTGATCCGATATTATGAATAATATCCGGATAAACTGATTAATTTATCACATTATCTAAACAATTTTGTTATTATATATAATGACCAGTCATTGTGTATAATAGCTATTTAATCACTATGACTGTAACACATATATATCAAACCATAATAATATCGCAGAACTCGTTGAGCATGGTATTGGTTATCCACTCACTAATGTAAAAACTCTCAGGAACAAACCAGAAAGCCTAACTTATCAGCAAATGGATCCTGAAAGTAAACTTCAAACGTTAAGGAAAGAGATTGATCTCAGCTGAGACTTGTATGGTCTCTCTTTTCTAAAAATCGATAAAACAAGAAGGTTTTTATTAGTCGATGGAAGAGTCCATTAAACTAATGTGAAAACTTTCAGTAATGAAATCACACAGTGCTTTTAGAATGGCTTAGCTGAAACAAACAATTCTAAGCTCGAACAGATTTCAGCTCAAATCAAAACGACGAATGTTATCCGTAATATATATAAATAATAATAATAATAACAGATTTAGGAAATGAAATTAAAGGAATTTGGCATTCTCAGACTTTAAAAATATTACTATTTGTTATTTCGGCTACTGGCTTTATACCTAGGTCTCTCATTCAAAATTTAGGCGTATTAGATCTGTCGAAGAATTTATATACAAAAATGCAAGAATTAGTCATTTTAAACACATGTAGGATTACGAAAGATTTTTAAAATATTTATATTGAGGGATCAGTAGAATTTATAGTTCCAATTAGAAGTTCTACCGAGCCGAACCCTTTGATTTGAAAATATCTGGAGTCGGTGAATTATTTTTCCATTTGATCTCTGGTGATTTGACGTGTTGTTTTTGTATTATTTTGTATTTATTATGCTTATATATTACACTTGCATAGTGTGGATCGACTAGATGATAATTTGTGGAAAAGTGTGTGGAAGGGTTTAGTTTTTCCTTTGGGGAAGATTTAAGCCGGACATAAAGTTGGAAAAAAGAAATAGAAATATTAATAATAATATATATCTACAACATAAATGATTATTAATATAATATATGATATAGACATAGAATATATGTTGTAGATATATAATATATGTCTACAAAATAAATGTCAATGCAGAATGGCATTTGACGCCATTTGCAAAAATGATGGAACATTCATATTATGACATTACTTTTGCCCCACCATGTATTAACAATATATTTAGTTCAATGCTTCCTATGTCTACGCATCTGATGTCAATCCACGTATATGTCATAACAGTACCAACGCAAGAAGCTAGCAAAGATTACATGTGAAAATAAAAAAATAAATATACCGATGTATAAATTTTAGCAGAGTAGCAGGAATTGAAACCACGAACACTCGACCCGACTCAATGTCAAATACATAGACCAATACATTAGGCCAATACTCATAATTAATTTCGTCCTTTACTCATAACACATAAAAGGAAAATAACCATACCTACCCCTAATTTAAGTGTTCGCTATTTTTAACATTAGGAGAGTTTAGGTCTTACCACACTAGCGATTGTTCATTAAGGTTCTATAAAGATTCACTGCCACAATTCAACTCGGAAAATATACCGTAGAAATACACCGCGGGGAACATTCACCGCCCACACAATAGGTGTATGAGTGGTGCTAAGGACTCTCTGTATTACATAAAAAGTAACGAGTTAATCTAACCCTATCTATGTAACAGAACTGTTTTTTCATTTTAATTCCTTTTAATACTTGACTAATATTTGTTCTAAATTATTTCAGTAAAAAAACACACTTCAATGGCATATAATTTCCCCAGCGGTGAATTTTCCGCAATTGAATAGTGGGCGGTGAACCTTCCCCCTGGTGAAAATATCGCAGTGATTGTTGTGGAGAATTGACCATATAGGTATCTAACATTCATTAATGTCATTAATAATCAACAAATAAACCCTTGCTCACCAGAGGATGCAGGATCCCATTTCTGCGCCAGTTAATCTCAGCAAAACTATCTCCTTTCTCGAGTCTTAAATCAACCACAGAATATGAAGGCTTAATATTTAAGCCGCAAAATATCTGCGTTAGTAGCGCTTACGCTATTTTCGCATAATTGACCAAAGCACACTTCGGAAACTATGTTAACGACGTAGGTTGCTCGGGTCCCGGAGTAACCGGGTGTTTCCCCATGGGCCCATATCCGATGGGGCCACAACTTACGAATGCCATTAATTTTCTATGTGACTTCCCTTCATTTTTTTAATTTATTTGCAATTACTGTAAAGACCATTTAGCATTCCCGAATGCTCGAATTTGATTTCAAAATCTTGAAAGTGATGCAAGTAATCTTGTAGTTGATGCATATAATCTTGCAGGTGATGCGTATAATCTTGTAAGCGATGCTTAGAATCTTGTAGGTGATGCGTATAATCTTGTAGGTGATGCGTATAATAATTTTCCCAATTCTTGCGGAAAACATTTTAAAGTATGTTTCACTTTGTGTTTTTAAGCCGCGATGCGCTACCGTATTCCTGAGTCAACCAATATGTGCTTCTTTCAGTGCCTATCAACAGGGCAGATCTATAGAGTAAAAAATTATATACGTAGATACTCCAATGTTTATTTGTGTGGCGACGATACCTTGTCAATACTAATTAGACTGGACTTCAACGGTCACTTTTGAAAATAACCTCCAACGGGTACCAAGAAATATTCAGTGCTAATCAGTCGTCGATTAAGTGTTATAAAGTATTTTTAATCGACTCTGTAATGGTGTTATAAAACTGCAATGATACTACGACACACATACGTAACAATATTATTCTGCATTTTTACACTTTCACAACCAAAAGTACCCAATTTTATACAAAGAAACTGAAACCAATATCTCGAAGTAAGCTTTGATCGACACATGATATTGAAAAACATATTTATGATTGCTTAAAAAAATCCGGAATGTATGTTTATATTTATCAGAATGAGAAATATCTTCAAATAAACTTTAAGAGCATATTGATTTACTCGTGTATTATGCACTAGTCTACTCATTGCGTTACTGTGGAATCTTTGATTGGGGGGATCTTACGATAACATCTTTAATTCAGTCAAAGAAGTTCAGAGATTTATTATCAAAGCTGTCTTTAAAAAACCCTCTACATTCCAAACCAAAATACTGTTTAAAATATTCAAATTACCAAAAGTAGAAGAAGTAGTAGGTCAGTGGCTGAGCTTGACATCGCGTTTGGGTCGCATCCAGGTGTCGAGTGAATTCTTCGGCTGGCTAAATCCTCCATCACACCACTAGCAACATTTTCCGCTTAATATGGTGGTAATAGGAGGTTTTCAAATATTGTCAGGTTATTAGTAACCCGGAAATGTTTGTCTTTCTTTTACCAAGTGTGTTTTGTACCAAGATCCCAACCCGTCCTAAGCAAATTCAAAATAATTATCGTCTTTCGAGAATCGAACATTTTAATATCAACCCATATGAAATAAAAAAATAAATTTAAACGACATTAAAAATTGAAAACAGGCTTGAAAATTTACTTTTACTGAAACATTTTGTTCTGCTTAACTTTTTAATAAAAGTAATTTTCACACATTAGATTGGATGACAACATTACATTTTTTTAAAATAATATCTAGGTACTAGTAACAAAATTATTATAACCAAATCAATTGTATAAGCTAATTCCCACACGAAGCCCAAGAGCCAGTCTCTTTTTTGCTGGGGTACGGAGCTAAACTCCGAAACTTATTTTGTATCCCTATTCCATTCCATTATTCTTACAAATTAAGTTAAGTTCTATAAAAAATAAATAAAACTTAATGAATGAAATTGTCGTGTTGTCCAAAACGTTGGCTCAAGAAGGAGAAAGAGCAACATACTCATAGTTCAATATTCCATAAGTGAAAGAACATTGTCCTAGGGTGCGAAATAGCATGATTTTAATGTACGTTTCGTGAAGTTTGCAAAAATTGAATATACTTTTTTTATATTTTTATTCTCTTGATAGTAGAGACATAATCTTTCCTTGAAATTATAATAAGCCTAGTTATTAAGCAAGAGATTCATTACTGTCGCCTAGAGAGCCATCGTTATTAGTTACTCCCAGATCCAACTGTTCATTAGTCGAACCGAATCTACAAAAGTAGCTCGGGATCTGCTAACGAGGCACCAAAGTACAAAGGTCTTTTCTACTCTCAAGTCTTCCGTTATTACGCCACGGATGAAAATCTTTTCTTAATGTGCATAAGAAACGTGAAAGCCCGGTTATACCATTCAGAAAATTTTCGGAGGAAATGTACCTACAAGTGCCATGATAACGATAAACTTAACGTTTTGTGTGAATGTGGGTACAAATGGTACGAATTGGTTCTACCCTTGCAGCTGTACAGTTTTACTGACGGGATTTATTCCTTCATTTATGAAACTTAAGGGAAGTATTCATTTTTAAGTGTGTCCTCTAAATGTTTTTAATGTTATCAGTATCAATGTGCTTATAATTTAAAAGCTCAGAAAAGAAAAAAAATAAGCAGATGTGATCTAATGAAAAGCTTGTATTTATAGGTTAAATAAAACTTTTTATAACATTTTTTATTTGGCAGATTTTTTTTATTTATTTTATCAAAACCGACGATGTTAGATAGATTGGAAAAATATTTGGAAGGCAATGCAGATCCCACGCAAAAAACGTGACCTATTTGATGTTGATAATTAAATTTACTATAAAGAAAAAAATATGACGAAATGAGAATTAAATTCTTCAAAACGTTAACAAAAGTTATAATTTTAAAAATATAATCTTCGCGAGCCATTCAATTACAAAAATCTCAAAGTATATTCGGAACACTTTGCGAGACCTCGAATTCCAAGGCCTAGTCATAAATAAAATGTACGTGTATACAATCACGTACGAGGTTTCTTCTCCCAGTGGTATAACGGGCTTCACCAGGAGTACCACGTACCACGGCAATCCAGCAATTCTAGTACGGGGGCTTGGTTGGCTGGTGATATTGCCTGGTTTTCCTGATAAATGGGCTTGTCTAGTCAGACGAACGGAGCGACAGATTTGCGCCGACAATGGGCAAATGGTATGCAGCGAAGTGACGTGACTCGGGGGGTATTAGCTGCAATCTACTCGATATGCGAACAGAACGTAAGGAGAATGCGAGACGACGCACGCGACGCTTCAAAAGGAGTTCATGACGATACAAATATATTTGAAAAAGAACGGCCCATTGACCTCTTGCAAGCACTTTCAACTATGCACGTAAAATGAATGTGAATAGATTTTTCTTCTGATTGTACGGAAACGCCAACATGCAAAAACGGAAGTTTGTGTGTTTTTTTTTTCAATAAATTATCAAATAGATATGTTTTTCAAGATTGTGACGTCGCTATATAAAATTTTTATTTTTTATGCACAAAACATGATGAATGATTAAAGAAGATAATACTAATAATTATAAACATAATATAAATATATAACACGTACATTTTATCGCAACCACACGTTCATTGGTCAAATGCATAACAAAAATATTATAATTCTTCGTTTTTATTAGTGATCTAAGAATCGGTGGATACAATTAGTTGTTATAATAGTTTATTTAATAATAATAATGATTGGATTATTTACATAGCGCCGTTTTCGTGAGAAAATCACCTCAAGGGCACTTAACAACTTAATTTATGCATTGATCACTTATTCTTATAACTAATTACTTTTGGCTTATAACATATATTTCATAGATAGAGACTTATAACTAGTGGCTTATAACTAAGAATGATGTCGAGTGATTTACAACTTAGTCTTTTAAGTAATGACAACTATACATATTTTTATGACCAAGTGGGCATTTACACAATACCGCGACTTGCAACTACGGTTTAAACTAGAGATTTACGACTAACATACATATTTACATTTACAAATACATATTTTTATGATTTCTGCCAGTGGTAAGGTATAAAATATTACAAAAATAGTTTACGCGTAAAAAACGGTTATTAAATTAAAGTGAAAAAAAGTTAAGTGTAAAAATCCCCTGGACTGAGCAATGAAATACTACTGATGAATAAAAAATAAAAAAAGCTCATCATTCTGGATACAAGTTGAAAAGGTTTAAAAGGTTATTTATACCATAGTATCCTATAGGTATAGTATCCTGTAGCTACCTATAGGTAGCAATAAGATATAACATTGAGGAAATTCATAATATATATATAGTGCGCCCTTGGGATGATTTTCGCATAAACGGCTCTGTACTAATTATCCAAGAATTATTTTAAACGAAATATAAAAAAGACGGATATAAATTTAAAAGTAATTAAGACATTTAAAAATACTTGAACAATTTTTATTTTTAAGAGAACACCGGAATAGTTGGGCAATAAATAAACGATTAACTATTTCACAAATTTTAAATTGTTCTCCAAAAACAGAAACCTATTACCAGACACCTACTAAAGAAGTTATTAATGACAAAACTTTTATTCGCATGTAAAAACAGTTCATGCCTCACTGTGTTTGTTACTCGTGTTATAAATTTTCGCACAAGGAAACAAAGCTACAAGTACTACGACGCTAATGATGTTCCAAAAACACAATACAAAAGTTTCTGATAATATTACATGTGTCGCATTTGGTGCCTTTTAGAATTCCAGAAAGTTCCGTCTTAAATAATTCCTCATTTTCTTTCCATTCCTTTCTTGTCATGCGTATTTATTACGCTTAAATAAATATTAAATCGCGGTGCCACTTAGCTTTACTTTAGTTTAATTGTATTCGAATGTAAGACACGCTGAATATTTATAAAGAGTAATGGGAGAAAGAGTCACTATCTCACTTCACGTCCTGAAATAATGTCTTTGTGTTATGTGAATGTGTGTGACGAACCTTATCTATTATAATTGTGAAACATTTAAGTGAACATCCCGCTTTGATATCAAGATTTAATTTATACCATATCGGAAATTAATCTGAATATAAAGCGGAGATATTGAACAAAGGTTTTTAGAATGACTCTGTCATCAATTATTACAATGAAATACTATAAAGTAGAGAAATCAGTTTTCTCAGAAAGCCAAAGCCCTAGAATAGTAAATAAGGTTGATATTTACAAAGCTTTTCGTCTGATTACTATTTTGAGCTAGAGACGTCATTTTCATCATGAACATTCCTGTTGATAAACAATTTTTTACAATTATTAATTGATATTTTAAAAGAAAAATTAAGTCTATATCATGTTCCAATGGTAGTGAACAATGCAATAATTATTGAGAGAATTCTTGATAAATTAACTTGTTATAATGTAAACAAGTTTTACTTCATTAATGGAAATGAATGAAGAATTTATGATTCAGATTACTATTAGATTTTTTTAAAATTGGGTGGCTCTTATTACAATGATATATGAACTATAACAAAGATGTAAATTCTGCATTAGAAATTAGAGAGATGGTACTTTTTAATCACATCTCTTTGTATTTCAGATTTTTTTAGGGATATATGAATGTAAATCTTGGAAACAGAAATTAACCCACTTTCCGAATCCGATCGAACTGAAACTCGAGAGATAGACTAGTTGTCGATGCCAATCATCTTTTGGTGCTAATCACGCATGCATATGTCGACATGTAAGCATTTCTCTGAAATTCAACGACATTACAGCAGTTAACATACGCAATAAATGTCGGTCTTATTCAATAGGGATTTATTACTAAGGACTAATTTTTTTAAGTTTAAAAAGACATTTTATGAGATGTGGTGCAGTAAAAACTATGTTTTTAACGGGTTGATTTCACAAACCACAGATTTTCTAAAATATTGATTAACACGGAGGGCATAAATAGTGAGGAAAATTATTCACTCTTAAATTAATTAAACATACCACGTCACCACCGGCAACACTGTTCCGGTTTGTGGAATGGGGTTATCGTTATTTAATTTACTGTTTCTGCTTTGTAATCGTCGACCTCTTATTATTAATCTGGCCAAACTCTGTGGAAGCCTAACTTTCGTGCCATGATTAACTTTTCAATTTTCAACGCTAATTAGAATTGCAGTCGTAGTTCCGTTGAAATCTGAAACTGTGGAGGCGTGAGCTAAGGTTCACCTTCATTTTTTTTAATATTAACATATTTACCTGATGTTTTTACAAATATTATTTGTCCTCACACCCAAATTTGAATACATAGAATGTAATGCATGTCTTTTTAATTTAAGTATATTTTTTAAAATTTAAATTTGCGTCACTTCTGCATCATTTTTAATTTTTAAGCAACACTGTGAATTCCGTTGAACACATTGAATTCCGATTTGTCCGGAGTGAATGGAACTACACTAAAAATTTTCAGTCACTAAAAAGTTTAGGTGGGAATCAGTTAAGAAAGGAAAATAAAGATAAACAATAAATTTTTGAATTATCGTCCGCTAAATAATAAAATAGATAGTCCCGAATTGCTGCTATCTGTCGTTGATTTAAATCACAGGTTCCCAAACTTTTTTTCCCCGTAGACCACTTGCCAAAAAAAAAAATTTCCTTAGACCTCCTGCCTGCCGAATATTGAATTTTCATAAAACTATTAACGTCCCATGTGATAATCATTTATGTTGTTCGTAAAAAGATTCCCTTTGCTTGCTTGTCCAACAACCGGGTGGCGGTATAGTTCCTCTGTCTTTATACTGTGCAGACAGGGGCGCTCTTGTGAGGTCTTACACCAAATGAAAATGAAGCAGGATAAGCAACGGGAATTTCTTTCGGGAGCAGGCCCTACAGAACTGCTCCTTAAGTTCTTTGTCAATGCTTATTCCGGTCAGTTCTTCTTGTCACATGATATCCGATTCTTCAACGTTCCATTTCCATTGTCAAAATGTCCTAAAACTTAGTTTTGAAGTCTGTGAGAAGTGCATTTAAATGTTGAACGTCATTATTACCCTGGACGTTTTTCAAACAAGTTGGGGAACTAGGAAAATTCGCGGTTTCCAATGTGCAATGTTTTGCTTGGATATATTAATTCTGACGAGAAAACGATGAACGTCTACTCTATTTATATACCTCAATTAACAACTTTACGAAATATAAAAATACAAATATCAAATAAGTAATTTCTCAGTCTATTATATTTGTGTTAGCTCTATTGTGTCATTTACGGAACTCCTAAATGTTGACTTGAGGTAAATGGGGGTCCGCTCGTATGTACCCCCATTTGAATCTCGTGGACCCCAAATTTTTTTCTCGCTGACATAGACCCCCAACAAGCCGATATCGACCCCTAGGGGTCCATGTAGACCACTTTGGGAACCTCTGATTTAAATGTTCCAACGCACACTGGCGTACTAGGCACACTACGCTTTTTCATATGAAAGCCAACAACACTAATTAACAAACAACTAACCAATTTCTCGCGAAATCGCAACATATACCCATTACGAAAAATAACTACATACGTTTTTCATGATTCCTTTTTTAGCATATATTACTAATATAGGGTAATATTCATTATTTCAAAACTATTTACTTACACTTGATTTTTCAATAAACTTTTATTAACAGTTTATGATTCGTGAATATATACTTCTTGAATTCAATATTTCTTTTTTATCTCTTCACAGATTGTCTTATTTTTTATTATTAAAATTCATATATTCATTAGTTAAGATTAATAACCATTCTCATTCAAATTCAAATAAAATATTTGTTATTTTGAACAATTCAACATAATAATGTCGCTTCACAAATATGTACATTAAATAGGTGTTACTTTGAATAAATTTCAATATTCGTGAATTAGTAACAGAAACTCAAAATGGAATCGTAGTTGGTGTTATCTGATAACGTTATATCATGGCCATTTAATTAACATATTTGCCGAAATGGATATTAAATGCTTCAAGACAGCTATTATTAATACAAACTAACCCAATAATGTGTGACTTAAACCGAAATGGCATATTGAATAACCATAACAATAACAAATTTAAAGTATTCATTTACCAGTTTTTTAAACAAACCCAAAAGTTACGTGTAGTAAGAGAAGAGATACGTTAAGTTTATTGGTAAAAAATGGTAGATTTATTCTCATTAGAATCTGTACATCGCCTGCAGGTGCGGATTTGAAATAGGTGCACAGAGGTATAACTGGTTAGTACAAGTAAGAACCTTAACAGCAGAGATGTGATTTATTTCTAATGGAAATGCAAAATGCAAAATGGGTATTTTCCATTTTGCATTTTAAATGCTTTTCTAAATGCATTTTCCATTTTAAATGCTTTTTTTGCAACATTCTTCCTACTATCTCCACTCATCTTTTTTCATAAGCCCTAAATATCAGTCGGTCCTCAACCTCGCTATGAGAGATAATTTACATTTGTCAAGTTGATCCCTGGTAGGAGCCCTGGCAATTGAGTGATACCATTACAAAAAATACTGATTCAAATACTGAACATGGGGCCATGACGCTGTAATATTAAATGTTTAGATATGTAGCAGTTTCTATGTTTTTACGTTGGCAACATTAGTCCCGCGCAAATTTTTTGTGGTTTCATAATCTGTAGTCGTGGTGTTTTTGGATTTAACATCATGTAATATGTTTGTTCTACATTGATGTCCATTATCAAATGACAAAATTGTTTAAAAATTCTATAATTATTTTAATTGTTTGACCTGAGAAACCATTTTGCATTTTCAATGCATTTTGAAAATAGGTATTTTGCATTTTGCATTTGAAATGCTTTTCTAAAAACCATTTTGCATTTTGCATTTTCAAATGGAAAAGTTTTGACCCATTTCCATTTTGCATTTCAAATGGTTTTGGGTACCCATTTTGCACATCTCTGCTTAACAGTAATCGGTTAGTAGTTTAATGAAGTGTTCAGACCACATAGTCATATCCCACAACAGTCATTAAATGTTGACACCAAGTTGACAGAGTAGCGTTTATTGAATTATATATATACTTGTATAATGATAATGTATTCCAAAAGGTACGAAGGGGTGGTACACGGCATATTTCAGAGAAATAAAGAAAAGAAAATCACAATGCATGTATTAAAAACATAAGACGAGTAAAATAACATTAATTGGTACAAACTCGTGAATAATCGTGAACCGGATATTATAATATTTTAGGATTTGTAAAGCTTAAAGTATATAAAAAATATACATTTGCATCATGAGCATTGCTTTTCAATAGGAGAAGCTTACCTTTCGGCATTAAAAATTTATTCTTTGTTAAAAATTCAAATAAAAGAAAGAGGCCCATGTGGTAACAGTATTCAAATCAAGTGACAATCTTTATTAAAAAATTGCAGACCAATTAGTATACTATAATTTTTTGCCAAGGATTTTGAATCTTTGATGTATAAAAAATATTTTTTCACTTTTCAATATTTTTTTTTGGTTTGTTCCTCGCAGATCTATCAATTCAAATCTTTTCGATTTTTTTTAATTGTGTGTGTAATTCTTTTAATGAAAGATTACAAGTAGATGCAATTTATGACGATTTCAAAAAGGTTTTGATTAAGTCAACCACTTCTTCTTACTGAAAAAGCGTTATCAAATAGGAATTCATGGAAACCTTTTTCACTGAGTGAAATTATATTTATATAACAAAACACAAGTAGTGATTATTAATGGATATAAAGCATTCCCACATTCGTAACTTCTCATGTACCACAGGAGTCAAATCTTGGCCTCAGGATTATTATAATTTTCAAAAATGACCTTGGTTCAATATTAAACTGTTATTATGTTTTTTTGCCGATGATATTAAAATTTTTCGTTTAAAGTCTGTTTACGATCATCAACTGCTTCAACTTGCATTTAAATGTTGAAAATTGTTACACGCTAAACTTCACTCGAAATAGAATTATAAAGGATTTTTCCTGTTATTAATAATTCTGTTCTTTAAAAGTTTCTACTTCTAGAAATCCCTCTTGTTTCTAAATTCATATTTGGAATCCACTTTACTGAAAATATTAAAACATTGTTGAATCAGATTTAAAAAAATGCTAAGACTTTTATCTTTTAAATATTGTCTACCTAACCATATTAGATCACACGATGTACGTCTTGAATGCTTCAAGATGAATACACTTAAAATTAAAAGGCAGCTGTTAGATGCAATATGTTTACACAAAATAATTCACGGCCATCTTGATACTGCATTATGTCTTAGCAATATTGAAATAAATATTTCCAATTCCCATTGTAAAAAATACCGTAGCATGTTTCAACTGAATTCATAAAAAAATAATATCGCCTATTTTAGCCCTCTGACCCAAATGTGTCGACTGTATAATAAGATAGAGTGTGCTGAAGTAGACATTGTCGTTGATAATATGGATTCAGAAAAAATGTTCCGTCATTGCTAAAAAATATGTTGCAATATAATTATATTTAATATTAATTATATTTACATTTGTGTCTCTTACTTTTCTGTACTAATTTGTCTTTCATATAATTTCATATTTTTTATTTTAATATTTTAATCTTCATTAAGATATATGAAAATTTATGTATCCCACTTCTGATAAGATTTTTGTAATTGTTGTACCTATTTGTATATTAACTGAGTTTTTACAACTGGATTGTTCTCACGTAAGTGAGATCGTCCATAAAAACCCAGTATAAATAAATATTTCAAATAAAGAATAACGAATTAATAAAATAATGTTGGTAGCTACTTTATAGTTCCTGTGATATAATTACTACTCATCAGTTCCAATTTTTACTCACGCATTTTTACTAATTTTACCTATAACGTAGGAATAGGCATCATTTCAATCAAACAAACTTGCACCAACAGCCAAAATGAATATGTTTAGTACGTGATACAAATAGTCGTTTGTAGATGATATTTGACCGTCTACGCTCTCTGTACTCTGATAAGAACGACAAGTGAGACCGTCATTCCCAAATACTTATTTTATAAGACTAGAGAATATAAGAGTGGCAAAGGTACGTGAAAATTAGTGCTTGAGAAATAACGAAGTGCGAGTTAATTTTTCTACCTGTAATAAAGTCATAAAAAAATATTGTATTTAGGGATTTTTCACAGGGATTTGAGCCCGTGACCCTAGGATAATTATATCCGATCCCCCTTAAAGGTCCTCCACAAAATAATCAATCTCGATTCCTTGACGAGTGGTCTTATCGTGTATTTTTTTTAATGAAAGCTTCAAGGGCGATTATGAAATAGGTTACCACGAGAAATATTAAAACTAATCGAATGTCATTATTAATGTGCGTTCATTATTATTTAATCCGCACTTCTACTTGAAACGCACTTCTACGGCACGCAATCCTAAAAATAACTAATACAATATGTATGAAAACTTTCCTTGAATTTATACACCACCAAAATTGCTGGCAAACGACACATTTTTTTTACGTTCTTCAAAATTTGCTACACAGATGCCATATGCTGAATAAAAACTTCCCACTATGAGAAATGCTGAAAATCGCTTTACGGTTTGTATTATAATTTAAGCTTGTTTGAAATCTGCAGGATGTGATTTCAGAAACATATTCATACTGATTTTATAAATATTTTACTTTTACTGCCGCAATTTGTAAGTTTATTCCAATATACAATTTATAAGGTAGACAAAATAAATAAACCATTTTTGAAATCGTGTTTCACTGAATGAATTAAATTGATGCTACGGCGGTTATTTTATTTAGAAAATAACATATTTGTAGAGAGGTATCTTTATATCGTTGCATGATACCGAAGTTCTTCGTGTAAACGATATTAATCTTGAAATGTATGATATTTGGTACAGCAAAATATTGAAAAAAATATTGAAGTCTGTTTCTTTTGCACAAGTTGGCGTTGGCGTTTAATAGAATCATACAATTTGCAAACATGCATTATTAGGTATATTTATTATGAAATATTACAATGATTTGTTTAATAAATAACAATCTGATCAAGGAATAAAAAATTATGTTTATTTCCAAAAATTCATATTCTTGACGATATCTCACTTTGCCATCTTGTCAAACAAAGAATGAGAAGTTTTCATTTCTTCCGTTGTTCCTGTTTTACCTTATAACCTTTCAGTGTTGCACGGCCAATTTACAAAGCCTTGAGTGGCGGAGCAGCTTTGTCTGTGACGTGAATTATAGATTCAGTTTCCTCGAGCTTTCGTGGGGCGGGAAGCTCTGGCCGCCGTACATCCGACAGCTTTACTGTGATTTTATTTCGACCAATTTAAATGGTTCCGAGCTAAAAACTAGAGGATTATGTAAACGGCAAAAGGCTGATAGTGAGAAATTTAGAACTAAAGAAGTCAAATGTTTATTTAGTATCTTAAACCGTTTATTTAATCGAGTATTTGAGTTTGAGGTAACAAAGCGATTTCATTTAGTATAAATAAACGAACATAAATTAAACTATGTAATCAAAGTATACTGTAGAAACAAAGAAACAGGAAACAATTTTGACATTTGCATACATTCATCTAATAACCCTTCAATTCGACCTTTAGCCATTATTACTACATAATACACGAAATTAAGTAATATAACTCTAATAGCTGTATTAAGTTACAATACAGTATATTTGTAAATGCATTCTTTTAATATAAAATAGGCAATGTCTTCAGACCAACTCAATTTTCCAAGCGGAATAATTCGTTTTTCCGCAAGGTGAATATGTCTCCAAAAATAAATTAACTGCTATCAATTGAGGAAACGATGCGATGGAAAAATTAAAATAAAGGAAATGTGTGGCAGCGGATGGTAGTGATAGGTAAGTGTAGCAATAGGGCTGTGGGTACTGAAAGTGCCTTTTATGTGATAACTTAAAAGTGTCGTTTGTTGGGGCATTCTTTAAAACATCAGAAGACACTCGTCTTAATATTTTACGTTAGAGGTATACCGCTCATAGCTCCGCTATTAACTCTTTTCCATAAACGACGAATGTAACAAAAATATTAATTACAACAGTTCTTGCAGCGGTAAACAAAACCAAATAAATTAAGAGAATTCCAACAGTCAGTTGACTTTAAGCGCCGTTCAAATATTAAAAGTAACCATATATCGTAGGTTATCATAATATCTTTTCCCAGCGCCAGCAACCATTGCATTGCAATGCATTGTACCTACATTGTACCTAAGCGAAGTGAAACACAATAAGCTACATTTGATATTTTCCGAAAGCAATGCACTAAGTGATTGCGATTCAAGTACACTTTAGCATGAATTTATTCTGCAGCAGAATTGACAAGTATTCCTTTCGTTCGTGGAGAAAGCATTTATCAAGTAGTACAAGCAGTTCTGAGAATTAATGCCTTCTGCACTTGACTTGCTCCTATACTTGATGACGTAAAAACAATAAGTTTTAACGAAACACTCAAGCGTTTAAATCCTCTAAACAAATAAAGCTCACTTTAGTACTAACCAATGAAAATATGGGAGTGATAGCTTTGCATTAAGCTAAAGACAAAAGCATTTAACAAGATATCATTTGAAAAAAAAGCATTTTTTGTTAGGTTTTTAGTAAGGGAGTTTCCGTTGTGGCATAAAAACCACGAGGGTAAAGAATGTCAAATAAGCATGACGCAGACCAAAAATACGAAATGTGAACTCTATAACTCGAATTTAAGTGTAATAATACTGATTGTAATGAAGCGGTAAATCGAGAAAGTACTATAATGAATATATATTTTTTTTTGCAAGAAAATTATTTTAATAACAAATTCTTAATTTGAAATCTGTCTTTCTTGGGATTAATATTGATAAGTAAAGTAAGATTTCGTGATTTTCAAAGGTGCGCTATTTTTCCCTTTTCAAGAAAGCGTTATTTACTAACTCTAACATAATATCCCTTGATTATTCACGGGTCTGTGTTAGACATATACTAATTATTGTTGGGTATAATAATTTTTGAAAATTGGAAAGGGAACATTTTCTTCACATTTATTCTTTCTATCACGAAGTTTTTTACGATGAACCAATTATTTTATTTTGGCAGGCAATTAAAATCAACGTTATCATTAAATTTGCTATAATTAGTAGTGAGAAATTTTTCAGTCTGCTTTACTTTTGCCTTAGTTAAAGATTTTTTTTTAAAGCCATCTTTGTAAGCTCGTCCTGGAGCGATGATAAAAAACTTTGTAAGTTTGTTTTGAAATATACTTACGATTACTGCTAAACCAAACATGAGATTTAAAACTTTATCAGGTTCCTTCCACGCTAGAACTTAATCTGGAGGGTACTTCGGGTTCTGACAAACTCTCTGCAAGTTGTTTAATTAAACCCAAAAGGCGTTTGTGTGATTAAACGCGGTTTAGTTTATTTAAGTTGTGAATTGATCATTTAGAGATTGAGATGATGTATTCAGACACGAGTTAGTTCACAGATATCACATAAACTTGAAAATTTCACTGTTGAACAAGTAGTCTCTCAGGATTAAACTTCTCTGGGAAATAAATACGTTTACATGCTTAAAACATAAAATGAATATACTTTATAATATACTACTTTTTTATTTATAGAACGGAGACGGTTTACATATAGTTCCCGTGAGCACTTAGGCCATAGGCCCATTGTGCTATCTCCCATTTCACCTCATTCCTTTAACAGTCACAAGGTCCTGTTTATAAAGTTCACCAGGGTTGTCATTGTGGCTATGTTTTCTGGTTCCACAATGTGTCTTCCCAGGTCTCATCTCTCCTCTCCAATCCCCATTGGTTCCCTGAGGGCACCATAAGGGAAGAGAGCCTCATCTCTCCTCTCCATTCCCCTTTGGTTCCGTGAAGGCCCCACAAGGGAAGAATTCACGAAGGTGGCCTTATTTCTCCTCTTCACCCCTCCTTGGTTCCCTTTATAATATTATAACAATATCAAAAGTACATCGGACGTGTCGAAGATATTATATGTATTTTTTTTCTGAAAATACCTAAAAATTGTCTATTACTTCCTAAAAATCCTTAACATTTTACAAGCGTAATACTGATGCAATTTTTTTTTTTGAATTTTCTGCCTTATCTGGCATTTTAATACAATGGCCTTTAAGGCGAAGCTTAATGCCAAATCACTATTTTGATTAATCTTTATAACAAATTGGTGTATATTATGAATTCCAAAAAATATGCTTTAGATAAATTGAAGGTTTTCCTATCGTTTCGCTTGAGTAGAATACAAATAAAAAAATAAACTACTCAATAAAAAATATAAATACTACCCAAAAAACTATTTTTTCAATAGAAATATATAAACGCATAACGGAAACAACTTTTAAAACATACATTTTTATAGCTAAGATTATCTGTGACATTTTCATTTGATTACCTTTTTTGCTTTCTTATAAAATTATTAACAAAATAAATAAAAACCAGTTTTGTACTTGAAATCGAAAGTTTCTAGAATCCGTTTGTTAAGCGATTTTAATGCCTATTACCTACAATATAAGGTATACCAAATATATACACATTTTTTACTTGTAGCTTCCTCTTAATCAACTCTGCTATATCATGCATAACTGTGATAAGGATGATCATCTCTTAATTAACATAATAACGCCTATTAAATACATTTATAAGCAATGTACAATCTGTCACAATAAACAAAATCTAACGGTACTCGGGAAGAGTAGTAAGTTATTTTATTGACTATCTCTGTTGCTCATACGAAGCCTGAGAATTCCTGGGATCAAGATGTCCATGTGTACCGGTGCCCTCGTGAATTTATTAGCTTTATACCTCATTTTTAATACATTAAAAAAATTCTGATAAATAAATTACTTTTTTTAAATAGGTAAATATTATTATTTTTTAATGATAAACTAATATTTATAAGACAAGGTTTTATGCATAGCATTACTTTATATTTATGCATAGCATAAAACCATGTCTTATAAACATTAGTTTGTCATTAAAAAATAATAATATTTGACAAGTCAAAAATATTTCACCAATAAATGAAGATATTATATGTCTCGACGTCATCTAGTGAGAAATTTAGCACTTACAAAGCCTTTCCTCCAATACAAAGTTGGTTGTTTACAGGTGGAAAAAATATAATAAGCAGTAATTGTCGATTGAGGTACTAGTACATATTGAATCATTTGGTGGGTTGGAATATGAACATAGCTCAGTGGTTTCAGAGCACCTGACCGGACATCAGAAGGTACGGATTCAATTCCAGTTGGCGGCATTTATTTTTACTCGGGAGATATTTCAATTTGTATTGATATTTCAGGCGACTAATAATTGCTTAGGTAAATTATTAGGTAAATATTATATACTTTTTGAGACAGCATTTGTACAAATACTTTCTTTTAAATTTTTTCCATACGATATTACACCAATTCGAAAGGCGTTAAATTTATTTATTCTGGATTTATTATGTTTACACTATCCATCGCAAGTCTTTCATTTATGAAATATAATATTGCGTAACATATTTGAAGAACTGAAATATTTAATCCGTAAGCTATAAGTTAGGTAATTTATATTACGCACACACCGCCGAGGGATTAATTTTAAGTAAGAATGGCACCCCTGAGCTTACTTTATAAATACAGGACGATTAAAATTTTAAAATGCAATTAAAAGCTAACATATATTTGAAATATCATTTTATTGTATTTATATCGTACTCAAGGAATATTTTTGTGTATTTTATTACTTTCCTGCCTTTTTTATGGTTTATTTGTAGTTTATTTGTTACGACCTCCGGTGAGGAAATAATGTAAAAAAATGTATGTCGGAATACAAATATTTTCAATACAATATATATTTTTTTAAACTTTCTTTTAAAAAATGAGTTGTGGTACAAATTTTGTTTTGTTGTTGTTAAAGCGTTTAAGGTGAATATAGAAAACAAGCTTAATAACATAATATTCAAATATTTAACTGGGTAAACTTTATTCGGGTTTTGTAAAAACGTTCTTTAATGGTATTTGCTGAGACCAATTCCTAAAGCAAAAAGTCGCTACAAAAATATCACTGGAAGTTTGAAAAGAAAATACTGATTTCTGAAAGAATAAAAACAATTAATTCGTCCCTCTAGCTTTAGAGTGAATGAAATTAAAAGTGAAACATCTTAACGGAGCCACAAATGAACATCGTAAATTTTGATTAATTTTAAATTGGTTTTAGTCCGACCCACAAGCAAAGCCGCTTACCTTTGAGCCATTCAAAGGAATATTCCAAAAGGCGGGTGGAAATGAAACTGTTCCACTTCCAATTTTCTTAGCCCCATTTCGTTTATTTCACCGCCCCCCAGAAGCCACAGATTGACCCCTTGGCTGGGTAAACTTCCAACTGACCAACACTAATATTAGTAATTTGTACGACAACAACGTAAACTGTTTTTTTATAATTGGGATTAATCAAGCAGCTGTAATATTCTAAAACTAAACGAGGAAATGTAGAAGAATAAAACAAATGTTTGTTTAGATTTATTTTTTTCGAAAAGCCGTCAAAAAAATAGACAAAACCAATATGCAATTTCTATTCTGTACGTCCGAATGCAAAACCATAAATTGTTAAAAAATATCCAGTGAATTATATGTAGGTACCCACATATATGTATAATATTGAAGAAGTTAGGTACTTAAAGACCAACGGATATCCTCTTCTATTACTTTTTCGCATGCTACCCTACCATTTCTATTACTATTTCTCTAGTATCTACCGTCGGCAAATCAAAGCCACTTGAATTCTGCAAGCAATACTGATTGGGTGCTCTTGTTACACCAATTCTGTAGATTCCCAACCACAGTTTTCTCTTTCTTTGTTTTTCTTTTTCTTGCATATATGAAAACCCCAAGATTTCTCGTTCCGCGTAATGTAGCATAAGTGCCCCGGTTTCCCTTTATTTATTTTGATCAGAACTTTAGTGTATTCCTTCAAGAACATTTTTGTTTCATTCATTGTTGTTTTAATGATTATGCTCACAAGGTATCTTATTCAACAGCGATTTTAAAACTACAAACAATGATTATTACAATACCTTCTTTTATTTTACTCCCGTGGAATTCAATGATGACTTTAGAGACTCCCTTAGGTAGATGAATGATGATGATGGAAAGATCCCTAAACATTTTTTTTTCTTCAGATATGATGCCCGTTAGAACATTCAATCAAATCATAATTTAAAAATATTTTTACTGAAATATTCTTTACAAAAAACATTTAATACGCTCATATTTCAAAAAATTAAAATACATTTCTTTTTTGGGAACTTAATATTTAAACATTCGCAATTCCAAGGCATAATTTGAAATTATAAAGAATGTAACATGATAAATTCACGATTCAGTTTTAGAAAGAATTTTGTAATTAAATTGTGTGAAAAATATGTTGTAATCTAGCAATTTGGTTCCAATCAAAGAGTTATTTTAATACCTACCAAAAAGTGGGTTTCTTAAGCATAAAAAAACGTTTTTAGGAAATAAAATAGGCTAAGCTAAGTTATAAGTAAATTTATTGTTTTAATTAATTACGATAAAATTTAAAATAAACCATTAAAGAGAGGTATAATAGAAATTTAATAAAATTATTATTTTATAGTTATAAAATCGCTAAAATATATTGAATGATTTGCCTCCTTCGCGATGAAAATATAACCCGACATTACCTTGAATAAGTTCATTCAGATTTAAAAGTAATACACTTAACGCTTTATACGAAAGTATAATTAGATTTTCCGAAAGATAAGTCGGGAACAAAAAAGGAGAAATCTAATTTAACGCTCTAACGAAGTAACGTGGCAAATCAACTTGGACCAACTCGGATCGATTCTCACTAATGAATTGCAAAAGTTCATACTTCTGGACAATGGCTTTCCCAAATGCGCTAATAATTAAAACGGGAAACTTTACTGTTTATATTCAGCAATCCATACTTTTTTTTGTTTTCTTCTATTTTTTTTAACATCACAATTTTCAACAACCATACTAGGCTAATGACCGTGTTATGGTAGTTATACAAATTATACAACGTGAAAAAAAAATTATATTGTTAAAAGGTGATACAATATATATTTTTATTAAATTATTTTTTTTTTAATAGTTTTAGGAAGTCTTTAGAAATTCTTTAAAGAATTTTCGCCCTCTTTCAAATATCCAACGTTGAACACCTATAGTAAAAAGGGATATCTTATTTGTTGATTTTATATCGGTGCATGTTGTAATTCAATGCATACCGAATGAATTTATTCAATATTGGATACAAAATTGGAAAAAATATACTTTTTTCTATCAATTTAGTAAGTTGTCGCTTGAATCCGATATATCTTTTCGATTTCATTTTATATCTTATCATATAATGTGTTTTTGTTTTACTATTTAGTTGTCTATTATTTCTATTCCTATAATAAGTTTTCATTTTATATTTTAGTAGTTCTGTACTAGACCTCGCGTCCATAAGGGATGTTTTTAATATTTTATTTTTTAATAAATCAAAACCAAAGTTTTATTTGAAATCATAAAATTTTCAAGTAGGTACTGTTATACCTACATACCTAATAATAAACTGCAAAGAATAATATTCATATAGATCAACAAACACTGATTTTGAATTTATAAGTTTTATTATTTATTATTATACTTAGAATTTATAAATCGTTATTTAAAAACGTAAAACACGATTGCATGACTTGTATCTTAGTATTTTAGAGATCTTGTGAGGAGGCACGCAATGAAATATGTCGTGAAGGTCACAGTGTATTATTTGAGTCAGGTTGCCGTATGTGAAATGACTTGAGGACTGATGATGAAGACTCGTGGAGGCGGTGAAGTGCTGGTCAAGCGCGGGTCAGTGAGTCGACGCCGCTGCTGGTGACCGGACTCGTTGACATATCAGGTACTGGTGAAGAGCGTGGGTTTTCCGGGTGCTTCAGTACTAACAGGGAAGCCGAAGGTGCGACCTGGTCGGTGGTTGTGCGGGAGGTGCATAGACCGGCCAGGATGCCGCGTGGTCTAGATGCGTGGATGTAGCGCTGGTCAGATGTGCTGGAACCAGGGCGCTGTGATCCGGTGTAGCGCTGGCCAGGAACGATGGCCGGGGCCAGGGTGCTGTGATGATCCCGATGGAGTCCATGATTGAACCGTGCAGAGCCGAGTATATTGCCCTGCGCGCGGCGGTGGTGCGCGGGTTTTCACTCGCGAAGTCTTGATAAACGACTGTTGAACGACTGATGACTGACTGACTGACTCCTTCACACTGTCGCTTTTATAAGGTGAAGAAGCTTCTCGAACATTTTGGTTGCTATGTAGATATTGCCAAATAAAGATTAAAAAATAAGAGAATATCCAAGAAGCTTGTTTGGAAGAAAATCGAAACTTCTAAAATGACGGTCGAATCAAGTAGTGGCGTACCACTACAGTATGACTAATGCTGATTAACAACAACCGGTCTATATCACTAAAAATTGAAGGTCTAAATATTCTACATCAGGGTTGCCAATTCGTAGAGAATTGTTGTCTTTGTACACAGGTTATTTAATCTAAATAATCGATCTGTTTTATACTAAATAATTAACTTGTTAATAATTTTATTTTTATTTTATAATCCTAATGAAAAAAAAAACATTGGTTTCGAAACATGCCCACTATTTTGATTAAATAGCGACGTAAGCAGTAATTTATTGTTATTTAAATAAATTATAGCTAAAAAATTATTTTTAAATGGCTTATCATCTTCTTATCAAGGATGTTAAAACATAGTTCTTTTCTGTTCATATAACGATCGTCACAATGCAAAAAAATTGAAACGTTTATTTTTATTAGTACATGAAATTTTGAATTTAAATTTGACCAAGAACAAAACTTTATTTTACAAAATTGTCAAGTAAAATTTTTAGTTATCTTCAGTAAAATAATATTATAATGGTGACACAACATTTACAAAATATCCGAAACCAGATTTCTCAAGTATTCTTGTGAACTTTTATCTACCAATCGGTTGTGTTTTAATATCAATAAAGTTCGATTAGGGTCCCTCCCTTGTCCCACTTCGTTCCCTGTTTACCTAGTTATTTACACTTCAAAATGAACACGATAAAAAAAGATTCTGAGTGTTGAAGAAAACGAAAACAACAACAGTAGAGAAAATAATAATAATATAATGGGTTAATTTGTAAAGCCCTGTTTTTGTGAAAAATCGCCTCAATGGCGCTGTACAATTATGAGTTCATAAGCTCTATCAATTGTTATTATATACAAACACACACAGCAAACAGGTTTACCTGCCAGGTCACTTTAGATTAACGCTATATTTTTTTTTTTTAATTTAAAAAATTATAGTAAAAAAAAAATTAAAATCGAACATTGCGGATTTTATCTTTTTTTACCCTCCACTACGATACTATTGATATTACATTTATTAGAAGATTAGTTTGCAAAAGAAAGAGTTAATATTTATTTAGGACTGGAGAATTTTGATGAAACTACCTTAAAAACTTTTAGTTGATTACGAAAGGTGAAAGGTTTCTGACTTTATAGATATGAATGTCTGAAAAGGTTTTATGTTCAGTTCTAAATTCTGTCGAGTTTTTCATTCTAAAATCATGTCAATCATTCCAGGATTTAGGTCCTGACGCTCCAAAAGCACGCTCACCGAATTTAGTATCTGGGGTTCGTTTCGTTTCAACCTTCCGATATATACCTATTTTATCCGTACTTTGTTAAAAATTGTAAACAGTCTTAACAATATTTAGCTATATTTCCAATTATAAACTTACGGACTGAAAATAGTTCGAAAAAGATTTAATCGTTTTAAGGGTTTCGCTGCTTCAAACAATTATTAATTTCTGCTTTATAGTTCAGATCAAATTACCTTTAGAGAAAGTTTTTGGCTTCACATATCTTAATACATAGTTAATTAATAATATTTCTGATCTCAGATTGTTTAAGGCTTCCACGTCTTATAATATATATTAAAAAAAAAAACAATTTACTCTTTTAACAGGTTTTTTCACATTTTTATCATCTTATGGGCAAGTCAAATACTGCATAAAAAATAATCATTTTTTCATCGATCGTGAGATCTTTTTCAAGTTCTGTAAGCTGATTTTTATTACCGTTTGTTTCATAAAAAAACTCTTATTGCATTACTTTATTGCATTTTTTTGAATAAATTAGAATGCACAGATTTTATTCTTACGTCAGTATTAGCATGAGAATAAAATTTTCGCCATTTTCTCTTACAAAATCCAGTCATTATTTCCTTGTGTCCAAGTTCCACAATGTTTTTTCACCAAAATAGGGCATTTTCCATACACATGAGAAACAGTAGACAGTAACATAAAGGTGAAGAAACTATCCACTTTCACATTTTCTATGACTGGTAAATAAATGAATCCGACAGTTTTCAGACACCTCACATTCTATTATCACTAATAATATTTCGAAAATAAAATCTACTTATTCTACTCTACGAATTACTAGTCCTTTTTACAAAAGCGCGTGAATTGCTAGAAGCATTAATACACGTAATTGCAAATTCCAAATCCCGCGATAAAGTTCCACATGTTTCCATGATCGAATATTTAGTTGTAGTATTTAGTTAGACACTTTTACATATAAGTTATAATTTATTTACCTCAGTAACAACCTGCACCGTGCACCCCCAATAAGCGTCCATCAAACGTGAACTTAGGGTTATCACACAAAATCTCCTATCATAAAAATAATAAAATTATCCGTTTTAATTTTAAATAATTTGTGTGTATTATTTATTTCACACGTAATTTAACTGCAATAATACACGGTAGTTCCATTATTATTTGCATAAGATTTTGCATTTGCATCCTTGAATAATATGTAATTTGAGTTTTATTTTATATAGTTTAATAGACCGACGTGACCGTATTAGTCGGCTTTGTTCAAACGAGAAAACAGATCTTGCGCAGAAAAGTCCCACAACTGGTTGCGCTGCAAACCGTTACCTTATTTTACTTTCAAAGTGGAAGATACACTTGGTATCGTACTGGTGTAAGACCACCATTCAGAATTGAAAAGTTGTTTTAAATGGCTGTGGCCGTGTTTGGTGACCAGATCTGAATAGCCAGGTACTTCCCACTTTCCTGTTCCCCATCTCCTTCCCAGTACCTTCAGCCTCACAACATACCCCAATCGGGGATGCTATAGTCTCACTGGTTCCAGACGGTTGAGAACAGTTTGGCTTCTTGTGCGGTTTCACAATAAGAAAAAAAAAAAAAGCGAGCTTTTCTTTTCTGTGGAAGGTCTCGTTATTTTGATGTTCACTCGCCGGCGGTCAATGCACGATTGATGTAGCAATTTGTTCAAGACATGCTGGAAGTCTCCAGCTCCAAAATGATTGACACGTGATTTGTTTCCTGACTCCTTAGTTTCCAGAGGTTAGGGCAGGTCAATCTTTTCTTATTCTCTAAAACAATGACTAGAATGCAGGTATTTTTATTTAATTTTTTATGTTGACGAATACATTCGAACGATTTAAAATGTGGAAAAGGAGATGTTAGTTTTTATTCGTGAATATGGCGGCGTTAACGTCACGCCGGGCAAAGTTGATGCCAGCCGACTTACCAGCTAGTGGCATTTTCTATGTCATAATGACGCTGTAGCCAGTTGGAACCGTTTCAGAAAGTGCAGTTTTAGACCGTTTCAGAAATTAATAATTATGATTAAAACAATTAAAATCACGCATTTTTATTATAATGATCAGTATAATTTTTTTTAATTATTTATTGCACAACAGATAGATTATCCAATTACTGTACAATTCTCAATTTGACAATCTTAACACCTATGAAGATAATTATTATACAAAAAAAACTTTAGGCTATTTAAAGAAGAATTATATATTATCTAGTGCTTCTGAGATTTCATTCAATAGCACCATTCCTCTTGTCATGCTATGTTGTGCTAGAATATCTGTTCTGCCGTATGGTATTTTGAATAAGTCGTGTGTTGAATAATAAAAATACTTGAAATCTTCCACACATTTTTAACGGTACGTGGTTTGTGAAAATACCCTATTTTCTGTAATATTTCTCATTTTGTAGAAATATTGTATAAGGAAGTGTCAAAGGGGTGTGAGGAATGTGTGAGAGGGATTTGCATACAAGTCGCCACAGCAAGTAAGAAAGGAATGCCAGGAAGAAAGGAAGGAGTGAAGAGAAAAGCGATTAGACTGATGAATAAAACATCTGATTCCATTTTCGCTTACACTGCCATCACCGACGAGAAAGAAATCGAGGCTTTCCGCGTAAATAAGCCTATTATTCAATATTTTACCTTGATATATTAATGTATATACTTACACCTGGTATAAATAATTCATATTTTATATGGAATATCATTTGTATGCGATATCGCGCTGATTTTTGTATGTAATACTAGATGGCGTGAACCCTGCGTTGCTCGACTTTTCTCTACTTTCTATAAATATAATTTGCATGTATTATACACATTAACCTTTCGGAAGAAATTATCCAAATGATAGTGAAAACCCTGTCAAAATCCGTTGCATGGTTTTGGAGAACTAAGCGTACAAACAAACAGATGCGGATAGAGATTTTGTTTTATACTTTTTAGAGACGAGATAGATGTTCAGGGCAGTCAAACTATGACAACGCCATTTTGGGGGAAGTTTTTAGGTTGAGGTTGAAGTCTAAATGTAAACTTTAGGGCGCACAGTTTACACCCAAGCAAGCGGGTTGTCTACGGAGAATCGGACCATCCCGGTGTAGAGAGATTATGAAAGAGAGAAGAAGGTTAGGTAGTACCCATACATATAGACACAAATCAAATAATGGAACGGACATGTATATTTTTTTTCTATTTCGACTTTATGTCCGGGTTAAATCTTCTCTACAGGAAAAATTAAACCCTTCCACACACTTTTCAACAAACGATCATCTAGTCAATCCACATTATGCAAGTGCATTATATAAGCAAAATAAATTTAGAAAAAAACAATACAAGAAAATCAAATGGGAAAATATTCACCGACTTCGGATATTTTCAAATCAGAGGGTTCGGCTCGGTAGAACTCCTTACTGGACCTATAAATCCTACTAGCCTCTCATTACAAATATTAAAAAAATCTTTCGTAGTCCTACATGTATTTAAAATTATTGATTTTTGAATTTTTTATATCAATTCTTTGATAGATCTAATACACCTAAATTTTATTTATTTCTACTATTTTTGTTAATATAAAAATTTTCGTGTAAATATTTTTCTTTTTTATTATTATTTTATTCGACCACTTTAATACGGGCATGCGCTTAGTTTGATTAAATATTAAATTAATTAATGAGGAGGTAGATTATTATTAAAAAATCCACGGTGACGATTAAACCCCGACGACATCGGTGGCCGAAGAACTCATCAAAATAACAATTCAACACACCTTTAAAAAGTCATGTCATGTCATGAAATGTGATGAAAAAAAACTAGGTTAAAGAGGATAAGTTGGTTAGATTAGTTTATTTTCATCGCTTTTAATGACTTTACTCACTTTTTAAACGTGTGTTAAACTTGTATTGTGTTGAGTTATCATGGAACTGTTAATACTAACAAAATAATTGGAATTCGAGATTTATTATAGTGCAGAAATTCTGGGATTAACTACCATGTGTATTCCTCAGTGCCCAAAATACTAATGGAGGATTTTTCGATTATATAATGAAGAGATCTTCATCTTCAATTTATTTATTACTGATTATTATTAAAAATATATATATTAAATGTCAATTTAAATATATGAAAGAAAACCACGAGTATAACTCGCGTCTTACTCGAGTATAACATGTTCCCATTGCATTTTGCCATGTCAATGTATGGGAAACGTCAAAATCAGAATTATTTGATGAGAATTATTATTAAATCCGGGACAGGAATAGTTTTTAAGCACAATCCAATGGTTCATGGGCGGACCGTTGATTCGTGGTCATCAGGTATTTTAATATATATTTTTAAAATATCATGTTTTTTATATAATGTTGTTTGATATGCTATCTTAGTAAAAAAGTAAAACTCATTAATTTCATTGCATGTTTATAATAATTATCTTGTGAACTGTGACTCAAGGTGAAATGATATCACCATATTTATAAAAACGGAATCAAAGTTGAAACATTATAATTAGCTTTATCACTACCATTCGTCATTAAAAAATCTACCAGTAAATAGCTACATACATATTTAGCGTGTAATACAATTATCATAATAACAAGGTCTCGCATCATAACATAATAGTAAACATATTATTTACAATAATACAAACTCTCTAAAACAATAAACAGTTATTTTAATTTGTGGCGGGTATGGGTACCGCTGCCCCGGGAACCATTTGCTGTTTAACCAACAACTCTGCCGTAGGTCGCCCCGAGTGGTTTTCTACGGTTGGTGACTTTGCAGGGGTGCCCAGGTTCATGGCGTGGGGTTTGTCCAGGTCTTGATGGCTGATGCATCTGCCCACCAACTGCATGACAGATGGGATCGAGTGAGGCCGATTGAGGGAAACACTTTTTGACGTCTTCATTTGGACACTCTCGACCCATCTCCTTGCATCGCAGTGGGATGGATAGATTCAGACGTAACTTTTGGACATACAGACCCCCATATTCCATCCACTCTTCATACCTTTTTCCTTCCCAGAACTTTTTTTCCTTAAAAATACCCATCCTGACAGTATCCCCAAAGATGACATTGGCCCTGAAGAAATATTTTACTCAGGGCTTCTTGTGGAGAGTTAAAGTTTTAAAAAATTGGAAGGCCGAGAAGTAGGTATCTGGCTGTTCAGATCTGGTCACCGAACACGACAAAAACCAACCAACCTTTTAAATTCTAAATTTTGGTATTTCGCCAGGGCAATAATGAGAGTATCTTCCAGTCTAAAATATATCTGAAGTTTGTCACTGTCAGTACTAACCTTGTCTCAGCATACTACCGGAATAACGAGGGAATAACAGGAAGTAGAAAATTGATATATTCGAAAAAGCTTCCAATATCAAAGCTGTCATTTTTGTTTGTCATTTGAAGGCATATTTTCCGATTCCGAATATTCCAAACATACGAGCTCTGTGCTTTACGAGAAGGTACATTAAAAGAAATCCTGAAGTCTACATAAATAAAGCTCTCTGTGAAACTTGACACGTTTGGTAAAATTATATCACGGGGAAGCGAGTTTTTGAGATGATGACGCAAACTTCTAACCCAGCCAGGGGTGTACTGGCAAATAAATGACGATAACGTTTTTGCACAAGAGCTTTTCTAAAAAGCTTTGGTTTATTTCATTTCGTAGCTTAATCAATCTGGCGCTCTGAAGAGAGAAGCAATTAAATATAGAGTGTTTCTGAAAAAGTGCAATGGTCAATGTTCAATTCAATCTGCTGTAAAGATAAACCTCTAGAAGCCGCAAATGTATTTAACAATTTTTTTGCTAATGTAGGAAAAAACCTCGCTAAAAAAATCCAACAAGGCCTTACCCCAAATGACCCAAATACTACAGTAATTAATGAGCATAAATTTGAATTATTTCAACCAACAACACCAGAAGAAATTGAACAAATTATTACAGGTATGAAAGGAGGTTCTTCCCCTGGTTTTGATGGGGTCACAATACAAACACTGAAATGTATAAAATCACAAGTATCAAAACCATTAACTCATATAATCAATACAAGTTTTCAAAGCGGAGTTTTTCCATCCATGTACAAACAATCTGTAACTATACCAATATTTAAAACCGGCAATCCGGAAGAACCAACCAATTACCGCCCTATTTCTTTACTATCAAACATTGCAAAAATATTTGAAAAAATTTGCTAAAAAAAGAATAACTCAGTTCATAAAGATTAATAATATAATTCACGAAAACCAGTTTGGATTCATGGAAAACAAAAGCACAAAAGACGCCATTGCTAAATTATCTAGTACCATACAAGACGCTTTAGACAAATCATTAAAATGTGTTGGTATTTTTGTTGATCTCCAAAAAGCCTTCGACAGCATATCTCATGTCAAACTAATACAAAAATTAAAGATCGTGGGTTTTAATGACACAGCATTAAGTTGGCTAAAAAGTTATCTTCACCAAAGAACACAAGTCGTAAAAATTAATCACGCATCTAGTCTACCACTCACAAGTGATTTTGGGATACCACAAGGTACTGTTTTGGGTCCTTTACTTTTTATCATGTACGTTAACGATATTTTTAAACAAAACCTCAGTGGAACAGTTATATCTTACGCAGATGATACAATTATCATAATTAAGGGTAATGACTGGAAAATTGTTAATGAAAATGCAAATAATGACATCCAAATCCTAAAAAACTGGTTTGATACAAATCTACTTACAATTAACGCAAAAAAAAACAGTTTATATACCATTCACAATAAATAAATTCAAAACTAACCCCAACATTCATATAATAATACACAACAAAAAATGTAACAAAGATGTTTGTAATAAATCATGTACCACACTAAACCAAACAACTGAAATAAAATACCTCGGTGTAATTGTAGACCAACATATGAAATGGAACAGACACATATGTGAACTTGTTAAGCGCATTAGAAAATGTATCTATATATTCATTAGATTAAGAAATGTTCTCAAGCTAAACAACCTGAAAAAAGTCCATTACGCACTAGTCCAATCATTACTTCAGTATGGAATCATTGGGTGGGGAGGTGCATATGAAAAAATTTTAAGCTCTGTAAAAGTGGTACAAAAACTAATTATCAAAGTAATTTTGAAAAAAAAACCAACATTCTCTTCAGCGTCACTGTTCAAAATTTTCGAAGTACCAAAAATTGAAGACCTCTATAAAAAAGATGCAATATTACAAATATATAAAGAAACTGTAATAAAAAAACATAAATTTAACTCATCCTTAAGGCATAATTTTAACATCCAAATTCCTCTATTTTCAACACAACAAATGCACAATAATTACATTTACAAAGGCATAAGATATTTTAATAATCTTCCCGAAGAAGTGAAAAAAATACCAGATTTTATTTTATTCAAAAAGAAGGTCAAATTTATCTTTAAAAAAAATTAATATCACCTATCAAATGTTATAACTTCAATTCATGTTACAACCAAAATTAACGTCACAATCCTCTTTTAAGTTTATATTTATTTGTACTGTATTTATGTTAATTACCGATATAAACATGAAATAATTGTCAAATAACTCCTACGCCAAGCTCAAGAGCCAGCACTCTTCATTGGAGTAGAAATTCAATTACATATGTTTTACACTATTACCAATTATTACCTAAAATTATGTACAATGTAACAATGTTATAAGTTAAACAATAAAAAAAAAATTAAAAAAAATGTTTCCATATGATTTTAATTTACTGTATATATATTTCGGTTCTGGGGTTGGAAAAAAAGATGGTGTCCGAACAAGGGTGCCGCTCACTGAATTTTCTTGAAATGTTAATAAATTAAAACTAACATTGATAAAACATATTAATAGCAATTGGTCAAAGAGCTAGACAATTAGAGGCGCATACTAATATTTCGTCAAAACCTATTCCTCTATTAGAACGCGATAAGCGATATTTTAGGTATGCCTGTATTTTCGGTAAACTAAACTGATTTTCGGAAGAGTTTGTGTGCCTTCAAAATAAATGTTCAACAGGTTGCAAAAAAAACCTATTACAAATTATTTGCGAAAATGTATATATTGCTTTTCCATCAATTAGTTGCGCCTCGTATGACAATAGACCCGTCGAATTATTCCCAATCCACCCCTGTTGCCTGTTCAGTTCTCTTTAGATGGAAAAACCCACATTTTACGTAGTAAATTGAACACGATCTGTTTGGTGTAATGAAATTAGCGGCGGCGAACACCTCTTTGGGAAAGGAATACTTTCTTTCGATTCGTTTCTACATAGAAAGAAAATATTATTCATGTATAAAATTAAATTGGCATACTTATTCAGTAGTAGATATACTCATTTGGGGTGGATGGAATATATGTACTAATGTCCTCCATTCCAGATTGTTTAAAATATTATTATTATATTACCTAGATTTAAGATTTAACTGCTGTATTAATATGCGTACTTTCATTTTAGAACACTTCAGAGAAACGGTATTTATTCGCATTTTGCTAAGCATTCCACCGTGCCTCACTATCAAAATCGCTAAACTTATTCATGTTCTCTTTCTAATTCTAATTTCAGCTGTCTGTAAATTGTTTCTTTGTTTGTTATGTTCCGGTTCCGGTTCAAGATGGTGGCTATGTTAGATACTACCTTTTATCCCGCCAGAGTTTAAATGTTTAAATTATTATAAAGTTGAAACGAAAATCTTATCTTTTTTAGATATTACGCGTAGATTAAATAAAATACATTACTAATTTAATTCAAAAAATAGAAAAAAAATTCTCAAAAAAAAAAAAAAATAATACATAGAACAAAGGAGATACACGAGTCCGATGTTCGGTTATTTGACGGCGAGTGACATTTCAATCTTTCAATTGAAGAGCCAAACTACTATTTCCAAATTGTTTATTATGATGATAAATTTCCCCTACAGTTAGCTAAAATTGAGGATTGAGAGATTGTCTGCTAAACAATACCAGTTTAGTGATTTCACGTGACTAAATACTGAATGTTTTCAGGCTACAATAAAACTTTCTTTACTTCTAAGAAACAGCGCCACAAATATAACCTACCCCAAAATCTTTATGACCTGTATTTTATATCCCAAGATCTCAACAATATTGTACAATAAACTGCATGCTACCAATAAAAAAATATATATTCCCACGGTTGGAACAGGGCCGTGAAACCTACAAAAATCCCGAAATCCTGTGATTAAGACGGGATTAGACTGGGATTAAGGCGGCAACGGGATTACGGTACCTACAAAGTTCCGGGATTCCCTGGATCCCGGTTCTCGAGATCCCGGGATTGAAAGTTCTAGTACCTACCGGTCTGAAAAAATTTTGAAAAAATAATTATCATTGAGATGGTAATTTTTTCCACAAATTGCATAATTCCTTTTCACAGAACTACTAGTATTATCACTATAGATTGAAACCATTGAAAGATATTGGAGTAAAAAAAGTTAGTTCTTTAAAATTAATTTGAAACTATCGTGCCCATATTATATTAATATATTTGATCTTAAAGTGAAGTAAGACGAAACAGCACCATAGAAAAAATGTTGTTATTGTGGTTGTCATTGGACACCCCTGACATTAATATCGATTTTGCTCTGAGTCCTGGACTAGCATGTTCAGTACTCGGTTAAGCGAAATTAAAGAGATTTGCACAACAGAACCCCCAGAAAAAATATCCTGTTTCTTTTTTACATCGGTATTAATATATTTTTAGGAAATCGTTAGGAGTCACACAACATACTCGTATGTGTACAACCTTAAATAAATCTTTAGTGGCTTTAGCTAACTTTAAAAATCAGTGTTAAATTACTTAGCGCGTCCTCACGTTATTCACTCTCTTCTTTTCGCTTCTTTACATCCACTCACAACACCACCCAATATTGAGTGTAACCTAGTTCATCTGGCTACTGGCAGTTATAACATTGGGTATTAGTGAGACAGGCACAGTTTTAAACATGTGTTACCCCTACTTGTACTTGTATAGGTGAACCCAGTAAATAATTAATCAAAAAATATTTTAGAAAATCTTTTAGTGACTACCGCCAACTTTTAATAATGATTAATTTTCACAAATAGAAAATTGCCCGTTGAATGTTGTTCAAAGCTTTTAAGTTTGGCTAATGTCTACCGAAAACCATAATAGGTATATTAAGTTTATAAATTTGAAAAATGGAATAAAGTCTGTTTTTTAATAATGATCTTGTATTTTAAAAGGTTTCATATCGATCATACGCACCGTATTAATAATGAATTCATTAATATTAAAACCCGCTACCGTGTGTTTTTCCATTTTTCTAAACATTTTTTCTATTTTGTTCGATTCGAAAACGTAAAACGTCCTGACGGACATATTGAAATGTGCTTTGTCTGTGACGTGATTGACAAGCGTTAACACGACTGATACAGCTTGCTGAGTTGTGCAAATAACACGGTGACAGTTCTAAGCTGGGGTTCCCTAATTCTTTTTTTAAATAGACTGAGTTCCTTGAAAGAGGAATTTGAATTCGCCGTTTTATGTCATTTTCACTATATATTTTCCTTTATTTGAAAGTTTCCTAACTTGTGGTTAACGTCTGGTTTAAAATTTATACACATACATATTACCTTTGTCATTTTAGTTAGTCCGGATTAAATTAGGTATATGTAACTACCTACTAATGTTTTTTTTTTAAATTTAATTATAATCATATTTAATACTATTATTGTTAAGTGCTACAAGTATTTTTTGTTTTTTTTATTGTTACAGATTTTTCGGCTTTCGAGGCCATTTTCAAACAGTGGTTTTAGCCACGTTTAAAGGACTTATTTATATGATTCTATTTTACTCCCTCCCAAATTAAAATGATTTATTGCCGGTTAAACCGATTTACTGATAAAATAATTGTGACAGTAGATTTCATTTTCTGTGGGAGTATTTTGAAGTCTGTTTTCCTCATATTAATGTTATTTTAATTGTTTTATAATGATGTAGCAGTTATTAATTTATTTACATATGTTATATTGTTTAGGTTTTGTGAACATACTTAGAAGCGGGGGATAAATAATTTTCCTTACTTTATTAATTAATGTTATATTAGGGTCATTGGTTCTTTTATTGATTTATAATTGTTCAAGTAAATTTAATCTAAGGCCCTTTCTTTGTATATGTATTATTAAATTTGATTTTAATTAAATTTAAAAAAATTAAATGGAGTTCTACGAATTAAACACAAAAACAATTTTTAAAATACCTACTAATGTGTTTACCTACTAATGTTGTTTCAACTTTGGATATTTGAAAGGAGACGAGCTTTTTTAAAATGCACAGGTCAAAAAAAATCATTTATTCCAATGTAACAATCTGATCATGAACATGTACACTTCTAGATAGGTACGTACCATGAATAATCTATGTTATAACAATTTGATCGTAAAGATGTACACTTCTAGATAGGTACGTACCATGAATAACCTATGTTATAATGTACGTACCTACCTACAAGTGTACATGTTTACGATCAGATTGTCACATTGGATCGGTATCTACTTACATAATGAAGATATGACTTTTTTAAATTGTTGTGATTTGTAAACTCGTGTTGACTGTCAAATTAATAAAAATATTGTATTACCACCAGTGATGAGGGTCTTGACTGAATTCGTAATTAGGGTGACAATTTAGCAGTCGGAATTTCATTAAATCTAGGGCGATTTCCTTAACGTCTGAACTCCTGAACAAAAACATTCGTACTTGGATTGGAATTTTCTTGAGATGATAGATTGATTTTTTTATTGTTCCGTATGAAAACTTCCAGGAAACATTCTCCGCATAAAATAATCTATTTTAAAGACACTTGGGATCTTCCTATTAGCGTGCCTTGCAAAATATTGTCTTAAAATAAACTAGAAAACCATTATAAGACCGTATTATGCAGTTGGCTGCATTAACAGTCCAGTAAGATTATGACTACCATGAGGTGCACTGCATTGTGCAGTATGTAAAACTATAGTTTTAAAAGTATTTCGGTATTTTATTGTCCAAGTTGTTTCTATTATTTCAAATATAGTTATGGCTTTGAGAAAACTAAAAAATAATGGGAGTTGAGTACAATTTGGTTAAAAATATTCCTGTGACCTTTTCTGAAATTAGGTAGCCACATTGACGTATCGAGTTTTAATAGATTCTAAATATTTGATACAAAATGGGTACCATAAATAAAAATGGGTCAGTCCTCTACGATCAGTCGCGCTCGGAGCAAGTAAATGTAATATTGAAGTGGTACCCTAAAGCAGAGATCATCAACCTTTTAACCGAAGGGCCAATTTAACAATTTTCAAATCTTTTGTTTGTACATACATATACAGCTTGACATGGTAATTTTGCAGTCGGTGGTGTCGCAAACCAAATATTTTCTAAAAACCATATTTAAAAAAAAAAACAAATGTATAACGTTTCAATGTCAAATCAAATAAAATCATGAAAGTTAAATAATGGTCAGTGAAGAAAACTTGGTATTTTATAAAACACATACCTTTAAAATGCATAAAAAAGCGCGGCATTATTTCTACAATTTATATCAAATAATTAGCTTTTGTATTTTTAATAATATGTTTAAAAAGGGTTGTTATTTTGGAACAACTATTTTAACTAAAGTTTTCCACTAAACCTCCTCACAAAACAGAACAAAATTTTGTAATGTATTATTTAACCAAGTTATAAAGCAGGCCGCGGGCCGCGTATTGCTCAACACTGACCTAAAGGGTGGGGAAACGGAACCAAAATATCTCATGAAGGAAACATTCCCCGACGTTATTTATCCAGTAGAGGCAATCTCGCTTCACCTATGGCGACAGGGTGCAATAGATAGAATTTATTATAGTAATGTGGAACGAAAACTCAACGGTGCGCGGTGCTCCGGCGCTCGTCTAATATAATTAGGTTTCGCTCTAGTTATAGCTTATAGCCGGTTTCAACGAGCAAATGACGAGGTAAATGGCCCATTTGGATTTACGTTTACCTTGTCTGTCAGGGTTCAATTCCAGGTTTGAGCTGCAGACGCAGGTGCAACACAACGCGCAACACGGTGTGGGAAGGAAAATCAACATCATTTAGGGGATTCAGCACAGTATCATTATACATTAATTTCTACAACATTGTACACTAATTACGGTTACTGAATCAACATACGTTGTAACTAATTACAGTTAATGAACTTAAATATATATATTATTATGTATTTCAATATTTTTTCTCTTATGCTAGTAGCGTAGAGAGTTTTTATTTTCCACTTTATCGTGCATTTTAATTATTGAACAATTAAATTACAATTCATTCATATCTTACCAGATACAAAATTCACACATTCCAAACAGGGTCAACTCAACAAGATACAGTTTGTTTTAGGTTATAATTTATTTCAGACATGATATAGAAATTTGAGTCGCGTATCTATTATTTTACTGGCCAAATAATATTTTCTTCCTCTCATAAACTCTATTCCAAAAATTATCCCGCTTAAAACATCTCTAGTAGGTGTATTCTAAAGGATACTACCAATCTTTCTAGGAGTAGGTACTTTTCTTATTTCGAAAAATACCGTAAAAAATTGTGTAAAAAAACTTATTTTTAAAAAAGTTCAACAGTTTAGTGTAGCAAGTGTGGAAGGGGTACATACCAGAAAGTGGCGCGCGTGGGGGTCAATTTCAAACTTGGAACAACGAACCACTTGACAAGGAGCCGCTCTATTCCCAGTAGTATCCACGTGTTCGAATTCCAAAACGGGAACGGTGCCGTTCGAATTTCAAAACTGGAATGGTGCCGTTCGAATTCTGAATCGGGACTGGTGCCGTGAGATTTTCCGGTGAAATAGATGACTTAGTTTGTCAGTCGGGGCGCGCGGACGCCTGTGCGTGACGTGCGGCCTGTATGGCGGCGCTCGCTCGACTCGCCGAGGAGGGGCGTAAGAGGGGGGCGCAGGAGGGGAGAACTAGCGCTACAGGCGAACCGCGCAGAACTCAACTCTACTTAATTAAGTTTTGCGAGAAATGCATCAACTGATTGCGTTATTTCAGAGTTTGCGTTATTTCAGAGTTTGAGTTATATTTTATAATAAATATTTATTCATGATTACGTACGGTAGGATACATCGATTGTTAGTTAAGATTTACAAAGTTTTACGTTATGTTATCAAAATGAAGCCAAGGGCCAGTTAATTGATAAAATTTGAACAATTCACCAAATTTTAAAAAATATATATTTTATTTCTCGTTCTATTCAAGTTTGGTTATTATCATATAATTGCCAGTTGTTTCACATAACTGAACAAAATTACTTTGAAATATGATGAATCGTTCAAATTCTGTGGAACGATAGGCCTTAATTGTATCTAAAAAAGGAAATTCAAAAATTTTGTAAACTTATGACAATAAAAATATTTAAAACATTCTAATCGATTTTGAGATAGACATTTTGACACGGCGACATGTTATATTCAAAGAAAAATCTTTACTTAATTGAAAAAAAACATTAAATCATCGTTCTTTAATAATAGCATTTTACCTCTGGCCCCAACTTAAACACAGATTAAACACTCAACAAGGTTTTGTTTGTTGCACAGTTTGGATGAGCGACAAAAGTATATTCATATTAAAATAGTGATGCTCAAAATCACTTAAGCTATATTTACTGACCACTTTGGATCTAAATTACCACGTACTTCCCAGCCTTACTCTTCTTCTTTCATCCCCGACTCTTACATAATAATATTGTGTATAAGTTTCAATTTTCCAAGTTTTTAGATGCTGTAATATTAAAGTGGGCTCAAATACAAAAACACGTTCCTCTACAAATAGCAAGAATTTTACAGAATGTTAACATTGCCAAGGAACATACTTGTGTTTTTTGTTAAAGCCACGGGTCGCTTAAAACTTTCCCTTGTATTAAAATATTCAAAGAAAATTTTCTATATTGTGGGTTAGCAAAAGTTCTTTCAGGTTGGGGTACACGTACTGTGTGTACCACAACAAGGACTTTTAGCATGGGCTTTATGCGTTGCCAATATAAACCAAACCTTAAACCTAATGCAAATAATCTCAACGGCTTACACAACTTCAAAAGTTCCCTTTACCTAACCCATTGCGGAGGGATGTTTTTTAAATATCAAATTTTTTTATTTGTTTTAGTATTGCTAGGGCGTAATAAATACAATCCGTTTTAACGACATCATTCTGAGAATTCGAAGGCAAATCACTTATAAAGCTCGAAAATTAACCATTTGTGGAGAGATGTTTTTTTTAATATCAAAAATAGTTTTTTTGTTTTTAGTATTGCTATGGCGTAATAAATACAATATTTTTAACAAAATAACTTTGAGGATTCAGAGACATGACTCTTATACTGAGAGTTGCTGCTATAGAACTGGAAAATGGATTGTGAGAATGAGATTGAAGCAATAACTTGAGCTTTTAATTAAGCAAAGGAACAAATATTTATTTTGTAAGAAAGCAAATATTTCTATAAGTTGGAAATGTGGAAAAAATACCAGACGACAGTACATGATCAAGTGAATGTCCCAGTGGAAGTGATACGAAGAAGATGTGTTTTAACTGCTCGGAAGAGTATTAAAGTTGGGCAGGAAAACCTAAGAACTTGAGGTAAATGGTCAGGAATCAGAGTCAGTGGAGAATATTTATTGAGTCGCCACTACGCAATAGCTCTTAACCCTTCAGGTTTTTAAATATTTTTACCAACTAGTCCCAACCACATGGTGAATTTTCTTTGAATTTCGGAATGCTTCCGAGGTATCTAAAATGTGCTACATATTACTTATTTTTGAAGTTGTCGTTAAAAGAAATATTATTTTAGAAACTAGATTAAATTATCTTTGAAATATTTGGATTTTAAAAAAAACATTGATATTTCTAAACAATATTTTTTTTAATATCAAACATGAAAATGTTAACAAAAAAACTTACCAGGACATTTTGACACGGAACGTCCATAATTTTAATTAAATTAAATTATATATTTTAAAAACTTATTCCTTTTGTGTAGGTAATAATTAATAAAACTGTGACTTCTATTTTTAAACAGTTTATACAATAAAAAATATAAATATTTTTTTTAATTTTCAACTGTCACTGAAAAAAACGAAATTCGTAACCATGCACTTTGACATATTTTAAAAAATTTTATGTTTGTGGCTAGTAATGTCCTTCCGAGGCCTGAAAGGTTAAAGTTTATATGGTTATATATAGTTTTGAGAGGTGGTTCTGGTACATAGGTTCGCCCTTCCAGTTCAGAAGCGAGGTGAGCGAGCAGTTACGTTTCTACCAACAGAAAACACACATTCACACACTTGTCTTTCGTTCCCAATTATGAAACTTTTAAGTCTAAATAAAGATAAGATGTGTTGTTTGGAAGAAGGCGTTATTTATTTCAAGAACAATTAACGACATTTTTTTCTAATAATCAACTAATTTCAAAATTGAAAGCGGTTGGCGCTAGTAGTGCATTGACCAGGGTGGCTCTTCTAAAAAAAGACTCCTAGAAATTCCTATTCTTTTGTTTCCCTGCACCGCGTGATAAAAACTGGCGGAATTGCACACGTACCAGTTACCCGCAAGGAATACATTGTATTAATAGTCGTAGCCGCCGTAGAACTACTGTGGAACAAAGGGTTAAACAAGAGCTTTGTTGGCAGGTACAAGTGTGTTAGTCGGGGTAAAAATCATGTTCATATTTCGAGGTAAAAACTATGTAAATATTCAGATCGTTAAAAAGCTGTCGACCCAAGCGGCCAGGGAGGGTGCTTTAAAATACAATCCGAATTTAGTATGCAAATATTATTTTCCAGGCACTTAAGCAGGTCTTTATATACCCTGAACACTTCCGTAATCTAGCGAGGACATTATATTTCTTGAGTTTAAAAATGAGGTCAGTTTTCCTTAGAGTTACATCACTCGAGAGTTGCTTTGGTATATGGAAAAGAGATTTAATGATACCTACCTATGTCGGCGTCCTTTGTAAAATTCGTCAAATTTTGTTATTAAAAATAACTTTTGAATTCATTCATTTTATGCATTATAAAATATTTAAATGCGCCGCTTTACTGGAACGTGCATTTACGCAATTTCATAACTGCATTTATTGCTTGAAATGAATAATGAAGGTACTCCCTTGATGAGGAAAACTTTCACTATAGCCTCGGAATTTTTTTTTGACAAATTTGTTTTAAATAATATGTTTTAAGGCAAAGCTCCTTCTCTGCGAGTAATTCTGAATTGAATCTTTTTTAGTACTCGTACAACTATACTGCCGTCACAAGCACAAAGGTACCTAAGAATTTTCAAGTTCATTCTGGTGTACTTTTTTCTTATAATTAGTAAATGGTCTCGTGCATCAGAATGTGATTTTTGTAAATTCCTAATTGCCTTTTTGTGACCATAGTTTAGCTAATATTTGTGATAAGATTCACAGAACCTCTAAAGTTGGGTCCTCTTAGCCTACCTCCGTCTACATTTCTTTCTCCACTTCATCAACTACACAACTTTCTCCAATATGGGGAAGTAAATAGCATTAGTTTAATACCTATAATTAAAAATATATTTAACCGTCTTTCATGGTGACAATTGAAATTAATGGCGGCTTATCCTTCCTCCATACCGTCTGACATTTCATTCACCTTATTCTATTCCTCAATATGTGGAATGTTAAGATCCCTTAGGCTTTGGTTTTTGTCCCAAAATCATTATAAATTACCATCACGAAATAATTATTTTTTATTCACATGGTTAATGCTTGTAGGCAGAGCATAGATCTAACCCAAATCTTTAACACGTGGTCAAAGAACCTCATCATCGTTATATTGTGGTGAGGATTTATACGAGAATAATGTTTAAAAATGCGGAAAGCAAAAAACACACCATTTAAAAAATTAAAAAATGGATTAAAGAATAAAAATGCAATATTACACAAATTTTATAACTTAAAATAATAAAGCATGTATACGCAATATACAGTCCATTGTATACAACTGTACCTCATTATAAACTTCCGATTTAGTTGTCCGGGTTAAGTCTTCCCCAAAGGAAAAACTTAATCCTTCCACTCACTTTTCCACAAATGATCATCTAGTCAATCAACATTATGTAAGTGCATTATATAAGCAAAATAAATACAAAACAATACAAGAACAACACGTCAAATCACCAGAGATCAAATGGGAAAATAATTCACCGTCTCCAGATATTTTCATATCAGAGGGTTCGGCTCGGTAGAACTTCTAACAGGGCCTATAAATCCTACTGATCCCTCAACATAAATATTTAAAAAATCTTTTGTTATCCTACATGTATTCAAAATGACCGACTTTTGCATCTTTATGTATAATTTTTTTGATAGATCTAATACGCCTAAATTTTTAATTAGAGAGCTAGGTATAATGCCAGTAGCCGAAATAACGAATGGTAATATTTTTATAGTCTGAGAATGCCAAATTCTTTTTATTTCATTTCCTAAATCTGTGTATTTTCTTATTTTTTCACTAACAGATTTTTGAATATTACAGGAATTTGGAATAGCGACATCAATGATATAAGTTATTTTTTTAATTTTGTCATGTAAAACTATATCGGGTCTATTATGACTAATCGCTCGGTCTGTTAGTATAGTTTTATCATAATATATTTTATAAAATTCGTTTTCTAAAAATGAATTTGGTTCGTATTCATAATATGGTACTACATTACGGCAGTCAATCAAGTTATGTTTAATTACCAAATTTTGGTGAATTATTTTTAAAACTTGATTGTGCCTAAATGTATACTCGGACGGTGCTAATATAGAACATCCCGATATAATATGTTCTATAGTTTCCGGAAAAGCCAAACATTTTCTACACAAATCATCAATTTGATTTGTATCTTTGATTATATGCTTTCTATAATTTTTAGTATTAATGACTCTATCCTGAATGGCAAGCATAAATCCTTCTATTTCTGCGCTCAACTCTCCAATACTCAACCATTTGTTTGACGAAATTTTGTCAACATACGTTTGGTTGAGATAATTGAAGTGTTTTGCGTGTAAAATTTTATTTGACCAGGAATCTAATAATTCCTGGTTGGGATTTATAAAAATGTTGGCATTCTCATCGTATAAATTTAAAGGTGTAATATTTCTATCTGCCTTGCAAATTATTTTGTGCATTTCTGAGCTATGAGCTTTCCTATGGAAAAAAGTTCTTAGCATTTCTACCTGATTATGTTTCAAAGAAGTTATTTTGACTATACCTCTACCTCCTAAATTTCTAGGTAAATTAACTCGTTCTATAGCTGAATTTGGATGATGGCAATTAAACTTTGTTAGCGTAGTTCTAATTAATCTTTCTAAGTTATCTAAATCTGTATTAGACCATTTAATTATGCCAAATGAGTACGTTAATAGAGGTATTGCCCAAGTATTTATTGCTTTTACTAAATTTTTAGCAGATAGATTGCATTTTAAAATTTTCCTGATCCTAGTTTGAAATTTAATTCTAATATCATTTTTAATACTACTATGGTCTAATCTATTTGATTGTGGGTATCCTAAATACTTATAAACCTCATCCCTTTTCATACTAGTAATTTGGAAATTTCTAAATATACTCTCGTCCCCATCTACAATTTTGCTTTTCTCTATATGGATCGTTCTACATTTATCTAAACCAAAAGTCATTTTGATATCATCTGAAAAGTTTTTAACTACCTCGATCATTTTCTCTAAATTTTGTTCAGAATTCGAAAATAATTTTATGTCATCCATATATAATAAATGCGAAATTGTACTACTCTCCCTTGTATTACCCTTAACTTTTATTCCAAACTTGCTTTTAATTAACATTTTAGATAGAGGATTCAATGCTAAACAAAACCAAAGAGGACTCAATGAGTCTCCTTGAAAAATTCCTCTTTTAATTGAAATGCCCGGTATTACTATTTTCTTACCTTTTAAATTGATAAGTAAATTGGTATTCCAAAAGGACATAATATTTTCCAGAAAGCTAATAATAATGGGGTTAATTTTATATATATTTAATACTTTGATCAGCCACGAGTGCGGGACACTATCGAAAGCCTTTTGGTAGTCTATATAGCAAGTATGTAAATTACGTTTTCGAGTTTGAATCTGTTTTAGAATTACAGAATCAATAACTAATTGTTCTTTACATATACCTATTTTTTCATTATGTACCGCCTTTATTATTATATTTTATTTTGTCTCAGTTTATTTATTTTAATTTTTTTACGAGCAAAACCACCTAGTGAAGACCACATTAACAAATAATGTTTGAATCAATAATATATAAATAAAAATTTACTGCACGCTCGTTATTCATGTGAATTAATTAAAATTGTTGTTTAACCAATTCCAAAGAAATTTTTTATTCAGTTTGAAAGAATACATAATGGCAGTTACCATCAAATTAATGTTATTATTAATGACATGTCCAAATGTTCTACACGAAAGGGAAAAATTCTTACGTTTAATTGACACCCTATAAAATATGTTTACCTCAACCTTTGAATATTAAAGTATTCGTCCGCTGTATTATCTTTATTAATGACTCGGACCGTCCATATAAATAGCAGTTAGTTTACATAATAATACATCAGATATTTTTCAATATTTGTGATAATTTTTTTTCATAAAACATAGAAATCCAATAAATAAATTCAGTCAATTCGGCACAGTCAACCAGAAATTTCTTAGCAAAAGTGGTCCACACGTAATAGTCCCAAGAGCCAGCCTTTATTGCACTTCGAATGTTGAAGATTTTCATATGTGGAAGTTTATACAAAGCACTTTTACCAGTTAGTTCTAGAATTGTTCTTATTCTCAGTGAAGTTTTTTTCATGGAAATTTTATAAAAATACATTTTTCTACAATAGTAGATTATTGCTGCGGTTGCTGACATATTTAATGTCAGTAGAAGAGGTAAAACCTTTTTTTCCAGAAAAAATCTTCTGTCTGACATAACGCTCGCCATATTTGTATAGTTATTGTTCTTTACATGTTTTCTTTTACAAAATGTATTTTACTCTTCATGTAAACGAAAATTTTAGTAAAAATATTATTTTACGCAGCGACGGCGTGCCACAATATTATAACATATATTTTTTAAGATTTATATATTCGTTAAGATTTTTTTTTCCGTAAAAAATTTTCTTTCCCAGGGATGAAATACCCTGAAAAATGGGTTTGAAGTGTTGAATTTTTTAAAATAATTGAGTTATTTGTCACCTCTCAAGAAAGCTTTCCCTAAGTTGTCGAATTAGTGGCCACTTAGACAACTAAAGACCAAATCTAAAATTACGAAATAACTAGTAAGTGAAATATTTAATATGTATATACATATAATCTCTTATATCTCTCTCGTTACTTTTGAATAATATTGGCTGTACAAATTTTGTCTTTAAACTGCCTGAAGCGGGTACACGCTGCCTAAATAATCCCGGGATACTTAAAATCCGCACTTTTCAGATAATTTTATTTGTACACTTTGGAAGACTGCAAAAACAACGTTGAAATATGCCGAATTTTCGCAATCTTTTCTTCAATTAAGTTATAAAAACGCCTCGAATTTGGCATAAAAAACTCAGAACCTAGAACCCAGAATATATCTAGGACAATATTCAGTCACTATTAGATTTGGCGACTTTTGGTAGGCCTTGAAAAATAAACCTATTTTTAAAAATAAATTATTTTAAGCATGTAAACTAACTTTTAAAAATAGTATTGATGACAAAATAATAATGATAATAAAATTATGATGATAAATAAATTACCAGGAGTTTCTTATTCTTGGAGAAGACAAAAGGATTTGAAAATCAAAAGAAAATTACATTTCTGCCCCAGGCTTAGCCAGTGGTTTAGAGCATTACGCGGGTGAGCATATGTTCTACCACAGGTATCAATATAAATTGATTGCTTTCACAATATTTAATCAATTTATTGCCTTAGGTTTTACAGAGAATTTAGTATTAGATTTGTGCATTTTAATGACAGATAGTCAAAGAAACGACAGTAGTAAGGGGTAACGTGACAAGTTATCAACTCATACGATCCTATTTACCCAAGGAATGTAATATTAGCGGAACAACCCGACTTAGATAAATGAACAGATAATCGTTGCTGCACAATTTAATTAATAAATTATGAATAAAACAGTAATTAAGAGGTGATTTGTTATTTATTTTAAGACTATTTCAACAGCAAGTCTTTATTTAATTACTTGTAGACAAAGAGTAAGTAATTTAGAATAAATGACTCGTGTCAGTCAAAAAAATTACTGGATCCGACGCTCCGCCGGTCGGTTTATCGTATTGATCGTATTGTATGCCTAGTATGGTAGTTTACAATTGTAATATTTATAAAATTACAGAAATAAAAAAATCAAAAAATAGGAATCGAACCAAGGATATCTTGTCTTACTGGGACAGACGTCTTAACCACTCGACCATTGGTTCGAAACTTAGTTGTGACATAAGTCTTATTCTGTTTTATGTTTCGTTTATATTTATAAGTTTCATCTTCTTCTGCGACGATAGATTATTAATAAATTACACTATGACAGTTTAGCAGAAATTAAACAACAACAAAAAGTGCGTCATAAACGTCCATTATCCCAGTTAAAGGTTTTAAATTTATTATAGCATGGCAATTATTGCGGAGGTGCGACAGGAGTGTTTAATAGATTATATGATTTTGAGAAAATATAAAAGCAAGGAACATTCTGACATCTTCATAACCTACTACCTATCCTAACCAAGATCCAAGATGGTGGCATTAAATTTCAGCAGTAACTACCTGGGAATATCTGTTGTATTGCATTTGCAGCCTCGAGTACAGCTCACTGAGGTCGGAGGACAAAGGGCCATTTTCGGGTAGTAATTCACAGTGCACCGGCGAACGTCCAACGTCGCGTGCTTTGCGCCAACTTGGTCACCGTTTACGAATTCACAGCGCCATAAATCCTTCAGCATGCGCCAAAGTGGCCGCTGAAGGCGAAGGGACAATCCTGGAGCCACTAAAACTAAAAGGTTAGGTGATGCTTTCAGTTTAGCTTTATTCTCCAAGCAAAATGCCAAGTCTGCTAGAATTATTGAAAGCCGAGGTAATTTGGTTACGGTGTATATTACCATGGTTTTCTCCAAACCTGAAATTTATGTTTAGCAAGAATCGGTTTTTAGTTTTATTTCTTCACATTTTTGTAGTAAATAGGAAAAAATATTATTACCGTAGGAAAACTGTGTTGACTGTCAAGTTTATTTTATTTTTCTTGCCGTCGGCCATTGCAAATATTTTATGGGTTACGAATCTATTATAAAAATTACCGGTCATAGCAAAAGTATATTTATACATTGCATTTACCAATGTGTTGCCTTGTCTAAATCTTAGAGGCTTCGAGCATGGAGAAAAATGTGTATTTCTTATTTATGAAGAATCTCTTCAAATTATTGATAGTCTGATTAAAAACGGGATTGCAGGCCCTGAACGAATAAATTAATAGGTAGGTAAGGTTTCCTGATAAACTTTTAGTAAATAATAATATTAATATTTCGATAACTTTTATAGCGCCGTTTTATTGAAAAATCACCTCAAGGGCGCTGTTTATATTATCAAGCATGAATATATTATCACGATGTCGGAACTCGTGTTTTTTATTGTTTTTTTATTATTTTTTGACGGCCTTCAAGGTCGAGGGGTAAGGCTTTCAACTAGCAAGCAAATTTTATTCGGTGAATTTATGTTATATAATATGTTCTCGGCACATTCCAGAGTGAAGATATACTCAGTATCGCTCTGGTTATACCACCATTCGGAGTTGGAACGTTACTTGAAATGGTTTTAGCCGTGTTTGGTGACCAGATCTGAATAGTCAGGTACTTCCTAACCTTACCTAAGTAAGTTCAGCCTTACGATCTCATAGTCTCACGGGCTCCAGACGTTTGGGAGTAGTTGGGACTTTTGTGTGGTATTCACATAAAAAAATTATTTACATATATATATTTATATAAATATTTAGGTCAAGTCCAATATGGGTGCATGAATAGGTGTTACGATATATTAAAAAATACTAAAAGTTTTTCAAAAATAGAATCCTGTTTTTAACCGCATTACTAATAATTTGACGAGATTCTTAGTAATTAATACATTTTTTATCCAAGTGTTATGAAATGACTTGATACGGCTTCCTTGAAAATATAATGATTGCTCAAAATTGTATTGGCCGGATGATTTTTTTTACATTGTTAAAAGTGTTCTTAAAATAAATTATAATATGTTTTCTTAAACTTTTTAATTTGAATGCTATAATTATGTAAAAATACAAACATAATACATTACAATAAAATGTACCGGAAATGTTGGATCAATAAAAAAATACGAGAACGTAAAAAAGCAATGTAATTGCTTAAGCATATATTATCATTTCTTCGAACTTTTCCAACGAGTTCGAAAAATCCAAACTCTGTTTCTATGCTTTTGTGTTGAAATTCAGTACGATAAATAATCCCTCCGAGTTATCTCGGATTACGACATGTTTATATAAATCATGATTTCTTGAGATTGTTTGGAAAATAAACAATTCAATAAATCATCTATATTTTCTCTTCTACAATTATCGTATATTATTAATTTTCCATGGAATAATAGTGCTGGAGAAGGTAATCTGTAACATTGGAAATTAAGAAAAGAAGAATTATTTTTTTCGATCTCAGTAAATCTAATCGTTTACTTTTTTACGAGAAAACTAAATAATTAAAACCTTTCATTGATTGTCATTGAAACGTTTTTGCAAGTTTAGTGTTGACGTGGTAATTACATTATTTAGTAGCCATTTTAACAAAATGTTTACTAACAATTATAAGATATAATTAGTCGCCTAAAATAACAATACAAATTGAAAATATCTTTCAAGTAAAAATAAATGCCGCCAACGGGAATTGAACAAGTGCCTTCTGATTTCCGGTTAGGTGCTCTGAAACCAATGAGCTATGTCGGCTTATTTCCAATCCGCCAAATGATTCAATATGTACTAGTACTTCAATCAACAATTATTGCTTATTATATATTTCCACCTGTAAACAACCAACTTTATTTTTGTAGGAAAGGCTTTGTTAATGCTAAATTACTCACTAGATGGCTTCGAGACATATAATATCTTCATTTATTGGTGAAATATTTTTTGACTTGTCAAATATTATGTTTTTTTTATGATAAATTAATGTTTATAAGACAAGGGTTTTATGCATAGAATAAAAGATAACAAATAATTATAAGCAATAATTAGTTGCCTAAAATATCAATACAAATTGAAAATATCTTTCGAGTAAAAATAAATGCCGCCAACAGGAATTGAACCCGTGCCTTCTGATGCTCGGTCAGGTGCTCTGAAAACTGAGCTATGTCGGCTTATTTCCAACCCGCCAAATGATTCAATATGTACTAGTACCTCAATCAACAATTACTGCTTATTATATTTTTCCCACCTGTAAACAACAAACTTTATTTTTGTAGGAAAGGCTTTGTTAGTGCTAAATTTCTCACTAGATGGCTTCGAGACATATAATATCTTCATTTATTGGTGAAATATTTTTAATTTGTATTGATATTTCAGGCGACTAATTATTTGCTATGCATAAAACTTTGCCTTATAAACATTAGTTTATCATTAAAAAAAAACGTTTACTATTAACATATTCAACTTGACTAATAAGCCAATTTTTTTCTCCAACGCACAATTTATTAAATGACGTTGTTTAAAAATTCTTAAATTAAATGGTTCCCAAGCCATTAATTAACCGTAGAACGTTTGTTAACTAATCAGTTTATATCCTTCAAAAGCGTGAAACTCCTTGTCTGGCTGATTAAGCTAATTATGGTTGAGCGTTTAATCCTAGCACGGTTTTACAGAACCGTCTATAGTTTCATCACTGCTCTGAAAACACTAAGGACGGGTTGTTTCGGAGAATTTGAAAAATTCATCAAATTCCAACGTTCATTTTCCAGTTCCGCGAAAGATTTTTTCAAGTTCTGTTTTTATTTCAGTTCTGTCTAGCCAATAACCTATAATGATATATTAACAGAACTTGCATAGGACTTTCACAGACCTCGAAAATGAACGTTGAAATTTGATGAATTGTTCAAATTCTCCGAAACAACCCGTCCTAACACTATCGTCATACAGAAATTCATCACCGTAGATAAATAATATTCTAGCAAACTTCAATCGGTGTTAGAATCTTCAATTAATACATTTTTTAAATAATATTTAAGCCTGTAATTAAATTCATCTTGTCAAACATATTTTATGTTTACTTGTCATCATCGCTGACGATGCACTATAAGAATGTTGAAATAAGTTGTTAAAAAACTTTAATCAATTTAAATATTATTAATATTTTACGTCGAAATAATCAAAATAAAATTCATACACGAATCATCGAACTGTAAATGAGTGCATATAAAATGCTGCGTAAAGCATTATTAACATCTTACATCATAATTATCATTTTTAAAAACGGGTTTTCCGTGGAGTATTTAATTTTTTTTTTTATATTAACTCCACACAGGAGGCCCTGAAGAAAATAATTTCCCTCAGGGCCTATGTCATCTTTGGGGATGCTGTGTGGAGGGTCTTTTTGTGGAGAGGAAGGAGTAAACATGGGTCTTGAAGAGTCCCATGTTGTAGGAGGGAGGAAACACAGAGGCCGGCAGTTCGTTCCACAGCCGAGCTGTTGAACTTAAGAACGAATCATAGAAGCGACCCGTTCTCATGTGACAAGTGTCAACTGTGTACAAATGTTGGGCGCGCGTTTGGCGTGTATCCCGACTACGCACCGGTGCCGAAGGGATCAATGACGCTAGTTCCTCAGAGCATCTTCCATTGTAATACCGATAGAACAAGGACAGCATACCTACCTGACGCCTGTGCTCTAAAGATTGCAGTCCGTTTGTTAAGATTGGGGAATCTATCAAACGGACCGCCCGTTTCTGCACAGAGTCAAGGGTTTTTTTCAGGTATTTTGGGGCTCCAGACCAGAGATGGCTGCCAAATTCGACAGTAGGGCGCACTTGCGATTTGTACAGGGTGAGCAGTTGTGTACTATTAAAGTATCTGCGGGCCCTGTACAGTACGCCCAGCTTCTGAGAGGCCAACTTTACTCTAGCTTCGATGGAGCCCCCGTACCTGAGCTGGTCACTTATAGTTACACCAAGCATATCAATGGAAGGCCTGTTCGGAAGATTGCTTCCGTTGAAGGAGACTAGATTATCATTTGGATCCCTTTTAGACGTAATCAGACAGGATTGGGTCTTTGAAACATTAAATTCGACGAGATTATTTTTACCCCAGGAGGAAATACTCTCGAGATAACCGTCCATTCTCTGCTTCAAAGCCCTCCGAGCCGTTGGAGTTTGTGTGCCCTTTGGGGGCTTGTCAAACAAAAAGCTATCATGAACTGTACTGTCATCCGCGTAACAATGAATCGGTGCACATGTCAAAAGGTCATTGATGTGCAACAAAAACAAAGTCGGAGACAGAACCGATCCCTGTGGGACGCCAGCATTTATGGAGTGCGAGGAAGAGGTGAAACCGTCAGCAACCGCCTGAATCGACCTATCCCTTAAAAAGTCAGCAATCCACGTACACAGGGATGCGGGAAGTCCGTAAGAATGCAATTTGTTGACAAGTCCTCGGTGCCAGACCCGGTCAAAGGCCTTGGATATGTCTAGTGCGACCGTTTGGGTCTCACCGTGACGTTCCAGGCACCGCCCCCAAACATGCGTCACATACGCGAGAAGATCACCGCACGAGCGGTTCCGCCGGAATCCGTATTGACGGTCGTTGATAATTTTGTTCTTCTCGAGGTATGTGAGCAGTTTGTCGTTGATCACACGTTCCATCACTTTGGACAGAACTGATGTGATCGCTATGGGGCGGTAGTTGGCCGGGTTGGAGCGGTCACCTTTCTTGGGAATAGGGTGAATTACCGCTTTTTTCCAACCAGAGGGCACAGTGCCACACTTCAGGGACATTTTGAAGAGCTTTGTCAAAACTGGAACTATTTCCGCAGCACACCTCTGCAATACCAGGGCAGGTATTCCATCAGGTCCACTAGCTTTGTTAACATCGAGCCCCCGTATGACGTGGAGTACATCCCGATGCCGGATCCTCAGCTTTTTCATATAGAAGCCGCAGTGAGGAACCGACGGCGGAACAGCACCCCCGTCGTCGAGGGTCGAGTTTTCCGCAAACATTTTCCCTAAAAGGTTTGCCTCTTCGGTGGCGGTGTTTGCTAGTGAGCCGTCAGGTCTGGTAAGAGGTGGCAAACTGGGTTTGCAAAAATTTCGACCTATTGAGCCCGCAAGCGACCAGAATGCTCTGCTGCCATGCGGGCAGGCAGCCAGCTTTTTGCTGATCTGCAGGTCGTGTTCGAATTTTGACCTATTGATGATTCTCTTGCATTCCTTTGCCGATTTGTTGTATGCTGATCTGCTTTCGGGCGTTCGAGATGTGTTGTAGGCTCGGTAAGCCGCGTTTTTTCGTCGAACTGCTTCGGAGCATTGTCGACTGAACCACGGCTTTGAGCCCACGCCAGTTTCTTTAGTAGTCGATTGTATGAAGCCATCCATCGCCGATTTGATGACTTCACCAATCTCCTGGGCACATCTTGAAGGGTCCGAAGTCCGAAAACAAACAGCTGACCACGGAAAAGCATTGAAATGGGCCCGCATACCGAACCAATCTGCTGACCTATAGTGCCACACTTTTCTCCTCAGCCTCTCATTGGTTGGTCTGAGGCTAACGGGGATTGATGTCGTCACTAGGCAGTGGTCGGATGATCCCAGAGGCGCTGTGACGTCAATCTTATAACCGTGTGGCACCGTTGTTAAGAATAGATCTAACAGATTGGAGCGGTGAGTCTGGACATCAGGAACCCTTGTAGGCTCCTAAACCAGTTGCTCTAATCCGTAGCAAATGGCAAAGGATTTCGCCTGTCGGCCAGCCGAGTCCGTTGGGCCTGAGAACTTCAACCATGGTTCGTTATGAACATTGAAGTCCCCCAGAACAATAAACTCGGCCGAAGGGTAGCGGGGCAAGAGATCATCAATAGTATCGCTCAAATGTTTGAAGAGTTCGGAAGTGTGGTGAGCGGTATAGACATGCATAGAATCTTGCTGTACTGACAAGATTGACGCGCACCCACATTACGTCGAATCTGGAGTTCCAGACTCAATAGTCGTACACAGTTGACGTCAGCTCGACTATAGAGGCAGACTCCTCCTTTGAGTCGGAACTTGCTTGCAAGGGTTAAGCCCGGGCAGTCCAGATAGGAGGAGTCTGGCGGCTCGGCTATCTGAGTTTCGGATAGGAAAAGAAGGTTGGGACGTTGGTACGAAAGATGGTGATGAACGGAATTTAAATTTGTGTGCAGGCCGCGAATGTTGGCAAAATTTACAAACAGTTTTGGCCCGCACCGGGGACGCCTGCTACTCGCCGCTGTAACGATGTTAAATTTGTTTTATGTTATGACAAATATAAGCAAAGAAAATACCTTATTTTAATTAAAAGAGCTGCATAACAGATTATCAAATTTTCCCTGTTACGTCGTATTTCACACTGGTATTAATTTCATATCATATCACAATCATCAAAATCACTTAACATATTGACAACAAGATAAATACACCATCAGCAAATTAGTCGATCCGTAGCATACACGATACTTTGTCAGCGTGCCAGTTTATTAGCAGTAGCTCCTGACACCAAGACGATAAATTAATATTCAAGGTGCCATAATCCAGACATAACGTTAACCCGACACCTGCTTTCCTACTTAAATCTATAACCCCCAGGCCTATATACCCTGTGTATGGCCAACTCGCGTCTACTGCCATTCCGATAAATTTACTGTATAGCGAATCGATACCACTCTACTACTCTCCGGCTGCAGCCGGGCGCGAAAGGGTCAAGGGGTTGGAAAATGTTTAACCCTTTGGTGTTCGAAATGAAAATTTTACGTATGTGACCTTTATTATTCAGTCATGCATAAAATCGTAGAACAGTTTATGAAAACTACTGACTGGATTTGAAGTATATAGGTTCTACGATATTCATTAGACGGGTGTTAAGGAGATAATATAGTGACTGAATAGTGATAGAATATTGACTGTTTAGTGAAATATTGTAAATAATTTTTCAAGATCGTCACAATGTAAAAAGAAATACTGCTTTTAAGGCAATGATCAATATAATATAAGCACAGAACGTAATATTATGACTAAACGGGTTTACATACCGCCATTCATAAATCAACATCGAAGATTGGTGAGAAATACTTCCTACTAATATTTGTGTCTGCTTATCAGTCAATACAAACGTCGAATTAGGGCGGCAATTATTTTTTTTTATTGTTTGCCTTAAATGTTGTACTAAACACATAATTTTTTTGTATCATTTCTCCCGCCATGCAAAGGACGTCCCTGTTTTATGGCGGGTGCAGTTAACAGATTGAATTATTGCATGTGTGATATTGATAATTTTTTTTTTTTTTTTATACGCCCATTGGGCTTTTACATACATAGTTAATAAAAAAATAATATTCTGAAGATTGCGAGTTCACAAAAGTAATAGTAAAAATACATATAACCATATCCATTTGACATATTATAACAGCAAGTAAATAGTACAAAAATAAGAATATTCCTACTCCTAAGTTATACAGACTTAAATTAGTTAATAAGAAATGTAAAGTTTATATGTATCTAAATACTAGGTAGTGGCAGCAGTAACATGATACAATACGACACATAGTGTATGAGGCCTTTGAGTAAGAAAGCTAACGAAATAATAATTATTGGCAGTATTGTTAACAAATATACTGCGTTTGACAGGTTGTAGTGGCCTGCTCAATCGAGGGCGATCGGTCAGCCATTTTACATAGTTTATATAAAAAAAAAATATTGTGCAGATTATAAATAAAAAATAGTAAAGCAATAATATAACATTCACCATTAGACATATAAAACCAAGCAAAAAGCAAATCTAAACATGATAGTTTGTAGGTATAAGCCTGTTTTGTCAATCTTGAGGAAATAATTCAATAAGGGGTGCAATAGCTAGATGTTTATTGTTTTATTTTAAAAGTTCTAATATTTTGGTTTTAAATTTGGAAACCGATTGGAAATGATAGACATCGATTGAACTATATTTGTTTCCAAGTGTATGAAGCCTTTGAATTGGAGAGTTTACGAAGTAATTATTGGCAGATTTGGTAGCAAAATATAGAGCATTTAAACGGGTGTCACGGGTAGGTATACGCAAATTAATTAAGCTCGTTAAATCGAGGGCGTCCAGGTTGCCATTAGATATATTGAAAAGGCAAACTAAGTCACTCACTATGCGTCTTGTAGTTAAATCGCTTAGGTTTAGTAATTCCATTAGACATATATAATTAAGTTCTTCGATTGGTATTCCAAGTTTGTAATTAATAAACCTTATAAATTTATGTTGTACTCAGTCGATTTTTTGCTGATGAGTCTTATAAAATGGAGCCCAGATTGTTGAGTTGTACTCCAAATTACTTCTTACCAACCCAGTATAAAGCAATTTGAAGGAATTAATTGTTTTAAATTCTTTTATCGTCCTCAGAATGAACCCCAGGCATTTCATGGCCTTGTTGGTTTTTTCATTTATATGAGGAACAAAAATTAATTTACTGTCAAATAATATACCAAGGTCCTTAATTTGTTCGACTCTTTTTAGGACATTGTTGTTGATGCTATATTGATATTTAATGGGATTTTTGATTCGGGTAAAAGTTATTGATTGACATTTTTCAATGTTGAGAAACAGTTCATTAAGGGTGCACCACTCCTGTAGCCTCACAAGATTTGATTGCAATGCGCTACAGTCATTAAGATTAGTTATTGTTTTGTAAATTTTTAAATCGTCCGCAAATAAAAGTATCATAACTCCATCAAAGATGGTAGTTATGGCGTTGATAAACAAGGAAAATAACACTGGGCCCAGATGTGACCCCTGTGGGACTCCGGTGAAGATTTTAAAGTGATGTGAAAAATGTGAATTGATTTTTACTGATATTTTTCTTTTGTGAAAGTAGCTTTCGAACCATCTTAAAATATGCCCAGTTTTACCTAGGGATCTTAGTTTGCTTAAAAGAATTTTATGTGAGACTTTGTCGAAAGCCTTACTAAAGTCTGTGTACACTACATCTGTTTGAAGACGATTGTTCATGGAATTAGTTATATATTCCTGATATATCATTAAGTTTGTTAGAGTAGATCTTTTTGCTATGAAACCGTGTTGTCGATGTGAAATTACTTTATTGATTTCAGGCGAGAGTTTAGAGAGCAGGACAGATTCAAGTATTTTCGGGATGGAAGACTGGATACAGATAGGTCTATAGTTGGATATATCAGATTTATCACCTTTCTTGAATATTGGAGACAGAAAGCTTGTTTTCCATTTTATCGGAAAAATGCCTGTTTTTATGGACACATTAAAAAGTTTAGTTAGAGGATAAGTCAATACTGATGAGCATTTCGATAAGAAGATTGGTGGAATGTTATCAGGACCAGCCGATTTGTTAAGGTCAAGGGATTTTAATTTGGTTCTTATATCACGTTCTTCAAATATGCATTGATTGAAATCGATGTTATTATTATTAGGTGTTGTGGCGTCGAGCATTGGTGAGTTGTTTGTAGAAGCATAGATTTTACTGAAGAATTCAGCAAACAGATTAACAACTTCTTGGGAATTATCGGCCGTTTTGTTATCTAAATACATGTTAGAGGGAATACCGGAGTCATTGTTGTTAGGTAATTTTGAAAATTCAAAGATGTTATGGAGGTTGGCAAGAGCCAATTCTTCACAGTTGTCGATGCACTTTTTATAACATTGCTTGGACATTTTTTTGGTTGACTTTCTGAGTTCGTTAAATTTAGCGTAATCAATAGGATTGCGTGTTGATTTGTAGATTTTATGAGCTATTTTTTTTGTCTCTAATTATTTTAATGAGATCGTTACTGAACCACTTTGGATAGTTATGTACATACATTTTTGAGACAGGTACAAGCGAATCAATAGATTTATTTAAAATTGAGTAAAATTTATCAACCATTTCATTTATGTTTTCTTCAGAGTCCAAGAAGTTCCAGTCAGTTGAAGATAAAAGATTGGTGATTTGATTATAACCGGCTTTGAAGAAGTTCAATTTTGTTGATGCCGATGGATTTATTTTTTTAATTGAACTGTTGCATTCGATTAGAAGAGGGGGGTGATATTTGTCTATTGGGAGTATAGATTCAATAGATGCGGATACTTTAACACATAAAGAATTTGAAAAAACTAGGTCGAGAAGTTACAAGAATTAATATTGAGTACATAGTCTAACTGTCGTATATTTAGAAAATTATATATATATATATATATTATTTCAATTATGTATATTATTTCAATGATTATTATATAATGTAATATATAATAATCATTGAAATACAGTGCTGTTTGTTTTATAAATATTTCACATAGTAATTAAATTAAGTAAATTAAATAAAACGGGAAAGTGAGACATGTTTGAAGGGTGTTTAAGTGGTAAGCGTGTAGAATGTGTGTGTATTATGATTGAGATGTGTTACAGATGTAAGGATCCTTAGCGTTATTTGTTGTTTGAAGGTACGGAGTTGGGTTTCAGTTTTTAAGTTATCAGGGAAAAGCCTGAAGATTTTAGGGGCTAGAATTGACGTAGTATCTAGTTAAGGTCTTTTTTAATGTCTTTGGGTTATATTTCTGGTGCTGTAATTGTATTATAAAAGAGTTTTATTGTTGTATATGTACAAGAAATGTGTTTGCATAGATTTAAGATGGAGGTGACGTATATTTAAGACACTCGATGAAGAGTCGTATAGAGGAGCATCTTGTCGGACGCTTGTTGATAACACATTATTGCTTTTTGATAAATCTGAAGCTAGTGATTGGAAATATGAATCAAACCAAGTTAAACATAAACTTGACTGTGAATCTAATTGAGCATAAAAACATCGTAGGTGGCGGAAGTTTTCAAAGACGTGTAAAATGCGATGGCTGGCCGTCTAGAAAGTTATGAGAAGACAGAACACTAAAAATCAGGATCGTAGTCTGCTCACGTGAAAGCCGACCAGGAAATGGTGGACTGATTTTGTGAAATTATATTAGAGCAGGATGTGAAGGCCTAATGACTACAGATGACTGAGGTGGTGAATTTTTATCCTTAGTTGGTTTTGGTTTTTGGTGCTAAAAATGTCTCCAAAATTCGAAACAATAGCTACACTAGGTGGCATACTTAATGTGAGATGATTTTGATATGTTCATGAACTTAATCACGTATCGGTATACTTTTGGTTATTATCAATATACATTTTTCAAATGTTCATTGTGTGTATATGTTTATCCCATAATCAGTAAATATAACAAAGTGGAGCCATTCCGTGAAAGCTGCTAGCCAGAATCTATTGGTAATTTGGAAGTCAAAAAATAGTTTATCATTGTCGAAATTTAATTTTGAAATTCAACAAATTACTGTTTATCTTTGATTGCATAGTAGATAGTTATAATTAAAATGTGTTCGCGTGCAATGCGAACATTATTAAAATTCATAGTAAATTTCCATATGCGTGCATAAATAATGCTCATTTCGGGTGAAAAAGCACAAACATTTCATATGTTGATGACAAATCCAGGGACAAATGAATTTGTTTCTTAAATGAGTAATACGGAAAAAAATACGAGGAATTTTACAAAATTGGGTTGTACTCTTTTAGTAGGCAAATAAATTTATTAATGTGAGGTGAAAATCTTTCGTTTCGTTCAAAATAATTCGAATTACATGCGCAGGTATTATAATCAAATCATTATTACTACCGGTTAATTATACAATCACAGGAAAACGATATTTGAGATCGGCGACCATTCGCTAATCAGGAAAAATGAATTTAGCCAATGAGCTATCGAACCAACCAAAGAACCCATCGTGAATAGGGATTTTTTAAAATTATATTTCAAAAAGAAAGAAAAACATTCCTGGGTTACGAATAACATGACAATATTTGAAAATCTCCTACTTCCACCACAGTAAGCAGAAAATGTTGCTTGTGTTGTGATGGAGGACTTAGCCAGCCGAGGATTTGAACATACGCCTGGGTGGGACCAACCCGTCTAATTTTTAAATAATTTTTAATCAAGGAGCCCTCTGCCTCTATTTAAGGCAAATGAATTTGAGATTGCTGCTATTTTATTTTTATGCTTTGTTCATCATCTCGAGAGATTATCAAAGACCCATAATATAATTTATTATTTTCATTCGGTTACAGTATGGCATTTGAGCCTTACTATAAATAATGAAAGGTGCATATTTTGTTGTACCCTTTATACATATATTTGCAGGAACAAATTTTAAATTCGCATGTTTATTGAAAAAGTATAAAGATTTCATTTTATTTTTAATTACTTTTAAATTAATGGGGAATATTTTTTTTTTAAATTCCACGATAACAAAAAAGACAGACAGTTTTAAGCACATTCTTTGACAAGAGACAATAAATTTACGAGTTACCTACAGAGAAACGAATTATTTTTTTTCTTTTTAACCATCCTTGTTTCTACACCGCATTTCAGATGTAAAACAAAATAACAATACGACGTTATCCTACTTACAAACTGGTGTAGGTATTTCCATTGCAAAGTTTCCTTCTTTGTTGAAAAGTAATCAGTTGACCACCAGCTGAACAAACATCTAGCCTTAAACAATGTTCGAGTTGGAACAGAGAATTTAGTTAATTTCAGTTACAAGTAGGTTGGCAAGTATTGTGTGACTAGCGAGCTTGGTATAACCATTTAAGGGATAAAGCATAACGTATGAGATAATTACAATACATTTACAACAGACTTGATGGTACGACTGGGTGTTTAGAAGAATTGTTTTAGATTGATGTGGTGGTTTTGTAAAGAGATAACAAAAAACCGTGACAATAATAAACATATATCCTTTCTCAGAACAGACATCGTCCAGCATCGTAAAAAAAATGACCGGTGCCGAAGGGATTAAAGACGCTCGTAATACAGGTAGAACAAGGACACCATTCCTACACAATGCCTGTGCTGTTAAGAATAAAATATCCTCGGGCCCTGAACAGTACGAAAAACCATTGAAGTTTTCAAACGACAAAAACTTTTACACAATTTTCGGAGCAATTTTCTAATTTTGCCGGAAGATTTTTTATCAGTAATAATAAAATTTGCCAGCATGGATAATTTTCAAAAATTCAAAAAAAAATTGTAAAAATCCCAAACTGTTTTTCAACCAAAAGTTCTCCAATTTTTTTTTCGAATTTTCCTATAGTCATTTTTTTCAGTAAAAGTAAAAAATTTCCAAGATTAAAAACATGAAAAATTTACAAACATCGATTAACAAAATCAAAAAGATAAATGTCTTACCAAACAAATATTTAAAATGTCAATACAATAATAATTAAAAAAGAAAAAATCTAACTTATAACTAACCTAACCTAACCCAATATTCCTGTCACGGTTTTTTTGCCCCCGCTGAGTTTGGTGCCACTGGATCGCCCGATATGATTTGTCCAAGGAACCGGCTATTTTTGGAATCGGTTCCTTTCGGCTTTTATAAAGTTCGAAAATTTGATCTGTTCCTATGAAAAAAAAAATGCATCTGAAATGATGTTTTACATGTAAATGGTAATCTTAAAATTTTAGGGCTACCAAACCGATTTGGTTAAAAATTGCTGTCAAAATGCACAATTTCGGTAAACAATCGACTTAAACCTAAAGCTGTGAGACACTCTGCACAAAATTTCCACACCTAAATGCGCTGCAGACCGTTACCATACTATAAAAATTATTTTATGTACTCGGTATATGTCGATTGCTCACCGACCCGTGGGTGAATAACAGGCTTAGTAGAAATTAGTTTTCATTCGTCCAGTGAACTTCAATTGAACGAAGTTAGTCAACATACGTATATTACGTGGGCATTCACAAATGTTTTTATTTGTATAGACAAATGAATAGGTACCTAAGAAACAAGTAAATTTTGCACACATTTTAATAATTGCTGTTGTACATTCAAAGGGTTTAAACCCCACTATTAGGGAACTTGACTAAATTGGGCGAAGCCCGTCAAAAAGCCGCCTGCAGCTAAAAAAAACAGCGGTAGCGGGTTTTTATCGGCTAGTATATACTATAATATGTTAGAGTTACGCCAAGCATATCAATGGAATGCAAGTTGGGTAGTTGGCATCCGTCAAAGGAAACTAGATTTTTAGAATATGAAGATAGATCAGGTAAATTTTGTAAACGCACAATTACGCATAACCATGTTTCTGAAAAGCATTTTCGGACTAAATTTTAATCTTTTGTTAGTCTGCAAAAGGTTTGAACGATTTTAACCTATTTATATTAGTATTTTATACCTTAAATCTATGTTATTATTATGAAACATTCAGTTTTACACCTGACAGCTTTCATGAAAACCTTCTTGTAAAATATAGGGTAAATACCCTCCTTGGGTTGCTTGCTGTGGGTGTCCCAAATATAGATATTCAGCAAGATAAGCAAATTATTAATTGTGCCTTAGGTTTATTGATTTGTCATTCCGAGTGGTATAATCGGTTCAGCGGACCGAGGGGGCTGTCGGCCTGCCTGACAAATCAGAGCGCGCTGGAGAGAGATCGATACTGTACCTAATTAAACATCCCAATTCTGAGTCTGCCATACCTCACAACTCACAACATTATCCATGTTTTTATTTTATATGTTCTCTCGAAACTTGTAATGGGAATAAATAACTTTTAATCTACTTGCGCGCATATTTTGACGGGGGCCAGCAGATAAATATGCAAACTTCGATAACTACTCGTATTTGCATAAGCCTTAATAACATCACTGTATAATATTCTTAGTTAAAGAGAAGCAAGGTTTTATGGTTATATTCCACTAGCTTTACGACCGAATTGCCTTAATTCCAGCATTATCATTTTACAGTGTTTTTTTTTCTTTGAGAACAATATTAATATTATACATTTAATGGATTGTCTAATTGTACGAGATTTTGTTCAATTGTTGGACGGCCTCTATGGTCGCGGGGAAAGTCTCTCGACTAGCAAACTGAAGGTCGCTGGTTTGAATCCCGGCGTGCGCATGTAAATTTTATTTTATTAGTTTTTTATTACGCAAAAGACTCATTTAAAATACATATATACATAGTACATTTGCGGCACGTTCCATACTCTTAGTATCGCCCCGGTTTCAGAGCGCCATTTAGAACTGAAACGATTCTTGAAATGGCTTTAGCTGTGTTTGGTGAACAGATTTGAATAGTCAGGTACTTCCCAACCTTCCTCTTCCCCATCTCCATATCGGTCCCAACGTTAACCTAACCTTTCCAAACCTAACAACATTTTACATGAAAAAACTCCAGTAGTGGAGAAAGATAAAACTTCTGATGTCAAACATGATATTCAACAAAATACTAACGAACATTTAAGTAAAACATATTACCGGTGTAGTTGTTAAAGTGAAAGCTTTTTTACCGAGTCATAAAAACTTATCATAACTGTACTATTAGTACTCTCTTTCCATTAAAAAAAACAACCCTTCCAGATTAGTTTCATAAAAAAATCTAATTCGTGTTATGAAATGAGATATCATGAAAGAAATATTCCGTACTTTTAATGCTTAAACAAAATTATGAAAAAAATTTAATGGAAATGTATTTAAAATCCGAAAATTATTTTAGGAATGTGTGTAATGGACTTTTACTAACTACTTTTGTGTGTAAGGGGAACTGTGTTAGCATTAAACAGCTTTATTCTCATTGAGAAGTCACGGTTTCATTCATATTGAATCAGGTTAACACGTTGAAGGTGTCTGCGACTAGCGTTGTTTACAAAATAGGCACTAGGGAGAATTGACGTCTAAATTGCGCTTGAAGGTCGAATCAATTAAGTTAACAAACATTGCCAGGAAAATAACAATACATTTAAATTGCCAATGGAAACACTGTTAAACTTAGTGGAGATGTTTTTGCAGCGGTTTTGTGAATAATAATCTACACAACATATTTGGCTTTTTTTAATTATTGTAGAAGCGAACACAGTGTGACATTATATAACAGAATAGAACACAGTAGTATTTTTGTTGTTTGTTTTTGGGGTGTTATGCCGTGTTGCGCTAACTCCTTCTTTAGTCGACGTTTCGGACAGCGTTGCAGTGTCCATCATCAGGGCAGATCCGGTAGATCCGAAGATGTGTACATTTTGGTTGTCGAGTTTGTGCTTATTTGTTTGTGGCCTGGGCCGTCCAAGTGCGAAATGCCAACGGAAGTGGCGACATCAACAAAAATGCTTTTGGCCGTGAGAATCTAAAAACTTACCCAACACAGTAGTAGGTATAAAACGTTTTGTGACGCCCTGGGTTAAATTTAATTTCAATTTTGACTTAATACTAGGGAAATGCATTTTATTTTATACGCTTTTTTATTTTCAAAATACTTTTGGTGTGATTTATTATTTGAAATGAAGAATTTAGTTTTGTATTTTTCATGAACGTAATTAATAATAAAATATTTTTCTGTTTACAGTTTTTCAAAAAAAATATTTTTTCAAATTTGTATTTTTAAAATAAATTCAAATCATGTTTAAAATTGCAGTTGACCCAGCCGCGGGGATTAATTAATGAAGCATTTTGTAATCCGAATATTCCAAGCAGAGCACCTTTTGTAGTCAACGCTGGACTCCGCCCGCCTTGTATCGCAGTAGGCAAGCGCAAGCGCTTGGCGTTTCCTTTGTGTGTTTCACAGCGCCTCGGCTCTACGGTGCTACGATGCTACGGCCCTAGGCGCTAGGCACTAAGCGCTACGCGCTCCTCCGTTGCTACGGCTGTACGGGACGCGTGCGCAGGGTAGCGCGGGAACCCAAAAGCGCTACAAGTCGAAAGCAACAAGCTACACCTTACGGTTTTATTACGTTGCAGTGTTGTATGATAATCGAGCATTCAATACTTCGTGGAATGCATACATCTTCCTTTGACAACTGGAAACTGAGTTTAATTTAACATTTAAAACAAACATTACCATCCTTAGTTTTGGTTAATGAAGTTTTTGTCTTTTTGCATTTTTACATTTGCACTATTCTTATTAAATCTATTACCCTCCAGGTACCAAAATAATTAGGTATTATCTCTCTCTGACCTAAATAGCTTTACTAATCAATTACCCGTTTGCAATTCACATCAATACTTACAAAAACTAGATACGCACACTTTCATTATTTGATTCTGCTGGCATTTATGTTCGACAGCACAGCCGCAACAAGATTTTTATAAAGTTGACAAAGTAGCATTCAGGAAGTGAAATAAGTCATGCACAAACTTCAATCTAAAGGCGATAGATTCATTAAATGATTGAATTGTATGTTTTATATACCATTTACATTGATATTCCTGTGTTTAAAATGCATTAGCGGAGTCAAGGCGTAATTGAATTTTATTTATGTAATGTGTTCAATGTCATTATAGCATGTAAATTTTTGATGAGTTTCAACGTATCAATAATGTTACGCACGTCGATAACAAAATAATTATTACTAGCAGTTAAAAACCCGCTCCGCGGGTTTTTTTCTGCTAGGCCCTGCGGGCGGCTCTACGTTGGGCTTCGCCCATTTTAAGTGATATTAACAACAGTTACATTTAATAGATAGATATTAGAACATTCACAGAGAGAGGGTGAGTATATATATTGTTAAAACACGGAACAGGAAGGAGTTAATTAATAATAACATGCTAAATTTACGCATAATAAGAATGACAGTTGTTTGAATAAATGAAATTGTACGTATTTGTGATGGATTATTTCAAATGAAACACTATTATTGACTACATATCTACAACTGATATTAACTGTTATCGTACCTAATATAATTAGCTCATAGGAGACTTGCAGTGCTTGAATATGTGTTACAACCGTCAATGTCTATAAGTTGAATCAATATCGTTTAGTTTGTCACAATTAAAGATAGTTTTAACAAAGTTGACTTAAATAATAGATTATTACATATTGATTAATTGTACCCGTGTTTATGAATAAAAGGAGGGTAATTGTGCGATGACATTAGCAGTCGGTTTAATTAAAAGGTGTTAATTTTACTCCAACTGGTGGTAATTCTTTACCTACTACTGTTACTGTATCTAATAAAGTTTAAAGCTAGATTATATACACACCTTTATCAGGAGAGTAAAAATCTATATATAAAGGTAGATTATTATAATATAGCGCCCCTGTGGTGATATCTCACAAAAGCGGCGCTATGCAAATTGTCCAATAAATAAATAAATATAATGTTTACATTTTATTGTGTATACACCGAAGTCAAAAATTAAATATAGATTGCAATTGGGAAAGAAGAAGTGGAAGGAGGGGGGAGGGGTAAGAGTAGGCTGGGTTTATAATAATTAGGAATTACAATATCGTTAGACGGGAAAGACCAGTTGAGTGGGAAAATATTTAAAAGAGAGTTTATAAAAAAAATCTTGTTAATTATATTTGCTTTTATATTAATATGTTTCCTCATTTCTAAAATTTAGAAATAGCATATAACCATAAAACAATATATTCATAAGACAAATAGCATTTAATAACGGTTATTCTAATAAATTGATAGTTGAAATACTAAATAAAAAAATTAAACACATTCTCTTCAAACGGTCTTTCTAAAGATAGAAATAAACAATGGCGTAGAATTCTGTTTGTGGATAACGATACTTCTAAAATTATATATATATAAACAATCCTGGTACCATTCAACTGGCGTTTTACACTAATAACAATGAAGAAATATATTCTTAATAATCTTTTACAAAGGTAGAACCAATAGAAACTTTGAAGTCAGAACTAAAGAATATCGCAAGGCTATAAATGGAAATAGTGAATCTGAGTTTGCAAATAATCTTTTGAATAATGATCACACTTTCGATAAAAATTCAGGTCTTAAAATACTTCACTCAGGATATAAAGCATCGTAAATAAATAATTTTGAAATTTTAGAAATTAGAAAACATGCCAATATAAAATCAGATATAATTAATAAGAAAAAAAATATAAATAATAATGATAAATGCCATTACAAAGTGATAAGCTTCCAGAAGAAATCTTCTTATAAAACGCTTGTTAATGGTAAGTAGTCAAGTATTGTGAGCTGCATATTTAAATATTCGCGCCAGGCATTTGGTTCGTTTTTAAACCGCCAGAGGTGCGCTCTGTCGGCCATCTTGAAGAAACGCGTGAATTTTTATAAACGTCAAACATAATCACGTAACTGTGGAGAATTTTCATTGTAATGTAATTAATCCAATGGATTATGAACTTTCTAAAACATATTTTCTTCGATATTATCCAAAAATTATATGAGCAGAAACGATGCTTTTGAAGAAATCTCGTATTATTATGAGGCGATCCTATTTTAGTATGGAATCGTGTCTTAATATTCAAGTTACCCGAAACAGACAATGTTAATTTGACCAATCAGAGGGCCTACATCGTCCAGACGCTGGGACAATAATACTATCAGATTCATGACAAAACCAAATTGTGCACGATCGTTCAAAATGTCAAATTGCCTTAACTTATTATATATTTTTTACATCACTTTAAATATATTTAATAAATATAGCCATCACTAAGTGAAAATCATTTAGAGGAACTTTTTTGGAAAAGTTAACTCTTAATTATCTATATATAGCAAAAAAAATGTCTAAACTTCAAACCAACCTTATTTCAGAAATTAATCTTAGTGCGAAAACAAATAAGGAATTTATTATTTAAAATAATCCTTTCTAAAATTGACCAAAGAAATACATAAAATTAATAAAATGTGAAAAAATGAAAAGTGCGAAATTTCCTTATAATTATTATTTTGATTATATGTTACACACCATTCAAAATGAACTTATTTACTCACCCAGTAAGAGAAAATAAATAAGAAACTGTAGAGCTAGTTTATTTACTAATTTTTAAAATAATAAAAGCATTCAATTGTATAGGAATAATTAATAATTATTATTTAATATTAATCATTGAAGAAGAAGAAGAAAATAGTAATTAATCTTTACAAAACATGAAACAAAACAAGACATAGAAAATAAAATGGTAACGGTTGTAACCGAGAATATTGAGGCGTTATCCCGGTAAGACAAAGATCCTGGGTTCGATTCCTAGTTGCGAATGTTAGCTTTTTACATTGTGTGTCTTGTTCTGTTCATGTTTAATTTAAATAAATATACACCAAAATTGTTAGAAATATTAGACAGTAAATAAATGAGTGAACATAAATAGAAAATTGCAATAGAATGTATCTAAAAATCTTCGCTAAATTTGTATATTGGTAGATCGGCTAAGTAAAATTGTATATGGAAAAATCTGGTTGTTAAAATTGTATATCGGTAGATCGGGTAGGTATTTTGTTCTGTGATTTTCACGGGCACGAGCCTCTAGTCAATTCTAGTTGGACCTTGTTAACATTTGCCGTGTTTACTTTGTACATTATACGTATATTGAATTTCTAAAACTTACATCCACGTGTGCACATTGGTCGACACCTGATCTAAATCTAGTACCTACGAAAATAGTTAGGGATCTATTATTCTATTTTAAAATAAACAAGGAATATACGTATTTTAGTACCATTATGATTAAAATATGGATATGTTTTCTATATATTAAAAGCTATATCTTTTAAAATAGTGATGTATTATGACTAGTAAATTAATTAGCGATTTAATTCAGACGAAGCAACAATGTTGCTGAGTTTGAGTGACAAAATGGGTAAAGTTTGTATTTAAATTTACATTAAATAAGTTAAATTCTGTGAAAAGGTTTGTAAATTAATCTCTTGAGTTGATTGGCTCTTTCCGAGAATATTTTCTATTCATTACAAAAATATCTCAATTAGATGACAGGCCATTCAATATTATCAAAAGTGTCTAGTTCATGGCCTTTTCTTTTTTCAATTATGTCCGAGGACGGATAACAGATGGAAAAAACTCGTTATTTAAGGGCACCCTAGACGAGCCAAGAGTGCCCTAAAACCCGCCGGATCAATGTAATAATCAAGTTAACAAAACACGTGGCAGCGAGGAGGCAGTTAATCCAAAAACATGGAAGCTGGTCGGGGCGCCCTCTTTCAGCAGGGAATTGACTGTTCCTTAGTTATTCTATCCTCATCATCCACAGTGCCTATGACAATTATTCGTTTTTCCTCCAATTCACGAACATTGTGTATATTACTAACGCATACCTGTGTAAATTCACTGAATAGTCTGAATTCTTTACACATCAGTTCCGGTTTTGAAAATTACAATCAAAATATTTTATACTCAAATCCCACATCTCCACTTAGGTTGTACTGGCGGCTAACATGGAGCAACCTGCCACTTGTAATACTTTACCAATAATATAGCACTGCCACCTATCGTGTATTGCATGGCCAAGGGGCGTATAATATAGCAATGGCTACATGATTTATTTATTTTTGTAAACCTGGGAAAATCAAAATTTTATTTTATTTTTCAAATATACACAATGTACGAAATCCATTAATAATCCTGTAAAATAGGAACGCTGTTGAATTCTTTTACATTATGATTTTTTTGAGTTAAAAAAAAATGTTCGTTTTAATAAAGTATTTTCTTTAGTCATTGGTTTAGATATATTATGTTTTGGGTTCCTCGCAAGCTGGTTTTCGGAAACCAATTTGTCAAAAATTCCATTTCAAAGAATTCCACAACTAAACTTTAATTCTTTACAATGTTTTCGAATTGTATTTTGCTCCAAAGCCATTGCTTTACATTGCTTATGCTTTGTTGATTCATATTTACAGCTCTGTTGACTCATACTTACAACTTTGCTGATTCATACCTACAGCTATGTTGATTTATACGTACAGCTTTGTTGATTCTTTTAACGACTTTGAACACATTTAAGTATTTTATTTATGTTTTGTAATTCCATGAAAAGTGATTGTACACGGTGCGGTGTTTCAAGACCACAAAGGTTGTTACGAAAAACTTTGTAATATGTGCATAGTTATTTAATTCTTGTCACCACATGAGGGTCCGTTGATGCAATCGGTCTGCCTGTCAAGGTAGGATGGGACAAGAAGAACTCTCATACACGAAGAAAAATCTTTTTGAATTTTACAAATTATATATCGATGAATAAGTTTGGGGGTACCATAGACGTATTTAGTAACTCTATTTATAGAAATAAACGTAAGATATATATATACCAGCACTTTGCTGAATCCTATAAATTATAGTTTCGTGGGTAATATAGTTTAGGGATTTTTCTTTTAATATTTGCAGAAAATATTATTTTAGTAAATCAGTTTCGCATTACTTGGCATAATTTTCAATAGCTCATTACGTTTATTCTGTTCTGATTATGTAAAATTATATTGTAAAAGCCAAGCTGGGCATAAAATAAAAAAAAATATATGTAAATAAATTATAAGTTTATCAGTTTTGCATTACTTGGCATAATTTTCAATAGCTCATTACGTTTATTGTGTTCTGATTATCTAAAATTATACTGTTTAAGCCAAGCTGGGCGTAAAATAAAAAAAATATATGTAAATAAATTATATAAAAATCATATATTCCATAAAAAAATCTATAAAACCCATTTAAAGATGTTTTTCAGTCGAGTCAAATAGAGTCGAATTATTCGCTTTTCAGAACAGCTCATTTGGTTGTCTCCCTTACCGTCATAGAATGACATATGCACTAAACGGTGTTAGAACGACAAAATACCAATCTTAAAATTCAAATATAGAAGTTAACCATAGAATATTTAAAATGTACACCTCTATGGAAACAAAGGTTCCGACAAATATTCATGAAATTTTGTGATTTTTTTATTAATTATTCTTATATGAAACGATTAAAAAATTGCGGTGACAATAAAATTAATAATACCTTTTTCTTATGAAATATGTGTTTTTTTTCGTTATCTGTATTTTAACTTCAATTTTTGGTCGAAAAAACGTAAACTTTTAAAACTTTTTTTTACATTTGATGTCATAATTTTAACATTAAAAAAAATTTATGTTAATTTTTAATAATAAAACTTGGAAGCGTATTTCATCAATCAATTTCATCCTTTCCACCATTTATTTGGTTTTTATTGAGAAATTAAACAAATTCTCCTACAGCACCTTTTAGAGGTTTTTATATTTTTCTTATATTTTTTTGGTTTGAGTGAAGATTAAACCTTCCTCTCCAGGAACTGGAATCTTAACCGTACCGATTGGGTAGGACCGACATTTATTTAATTTATGCAATGAAATCTAAATTCAGAGAAATACTTGTTTGTCTGCGTGAGTATGCGTGTTTGCCATCAAATTAATAGAATGCATTGTCATCGATTACGAGCCTATCGAGAAGTCCATTTATGAAGTGGGTTTATTTCCACTTCAAAGAGTAGCATTCATTCCCGAAAACAAGAGTGAAATTTAATTTTATAGCCGGAATTGGATGGTATTGATCTGGACAACGTTTACTTTCAACAAGATGGCGCTACGTGCCACACAAGCAACGAAACCATTGATATTTTACGATTGAATATCAAAATAACACCTCTTATTGGAAAACCCTATAGATATAAACAAAAAAATCAGCATTACAACCTACGCAGGATATATGTGTATGTATTAGGGTGATAACAATAACTATACTTGACACGATACATTTGCCAACTCATGAAGTACAGTCTTACAATATTCGGCAATCTCGGGTTCAATCGCTTTCATACAATTTGGGGATGTTTTGTATCGCTAAGCGTTGTTATTGAACACAATGAAGTGTAAAATTTGCATGACAAAATGTGTTTCCCTTCCTTTGAGGGAGTCATATCCGACACGGGGAGCAGAGAACCGCCCCCGGGCAAATCCTGCTTGACACTCGTAAATAATCTTTCCGCGAGTAATTATTGCAAAAGGATCCCTCGGATTATATGCTGGGAGATTTATTACATTATTTCCAGCTCGTGCTTGCTATATTATGTAAATGAGGTAATCAATTATAAAAAAATACGTGGCGTCACGTAAATCATGGATAGCTTAATTATTTTCTAAATTATGTGGATAAAGGTTATATTTTAAATAGTTTGTTTGTGAGAAATAAACGGGAAAAACAATATATTAAAATTTATACTTCACTAAAAATTTCGAGAGTAATTTATTGTTCGTATTTAATTTGGTGGTTTAATTTTTTAAGGTTATAACATTATAATGATAACAATTTTGTACCAAAATTCAAAATTACCACAGGCTCCATTTTTTCATAATATCAACGCACTTTCCTCTATTCAATCTCCTTCCCCTTCCTACTACCATCAGCCTCACAACTTTACCCAATTATGGCTGCCATAGGCTCACTGATTTCCATGGTTAGGAGCAGTTAGTCTGTTGTGCGATATCCACATTTAAAAGCAATCCCAGCTGCCCCGGAGCCTGCGAGACTGTTGTATTCCCAATTTAAGATAGGATGTGAGATTAAAAGAAGAAAAGAAGGGGAAAAGATGGCAAGCGGGAGGCTAGGAAATACCTGGCTTCACAGATCCGATCACTGAATACGACGAATGCTGCTTCAAAGTACGAACGATACATAGTGGTAGTCTTGAACCAGGACAACACTGAAAGTAATTATCAAGTATAAGTGCGGATTGTCTACGTCTTATCTCTGAGCTGTCGGTTTGGGTAAAGAGGGCGAGCCGATGCATCCGTCATCTTTTATACCCCTATCAGTCATCTCGCTCTTACGCATTCAACAAGCAGGCGTACCACCAAAAACCTTTCTTACATCCTCCCCTACTAAAATTGAATGCCCCTATCTATATATATCATACCCTATTACTACATATTTCATTTACAATTTTATTTTATATATTTCATTTACTAAACAATTAACACAACATATTTTTTTTTTATAAAATTAACTATCATATGCCGCGTTTCTTTCTGCTTCCCTTCTCTTGTCTCGTCGCCCGTCCACTCCTCCTCCTGGACTGCGAGGTCCTCATCTTGGCCGAAGTCTTCCCTGCCATGGGTTAGACCTGAAACATGGAGAAACAGTATTAGAGTCACTTCTATTACGTAACATACCAGAGAGATTAACTTCATCCGTCGACAGTTCCCTAGTGTCAAACGTACCGACTTCCGGCTTATCTCCCTCCTGCCATGAAACATGTAATTTCTTTATCTGGTCTAAATGTCTTTTCCACACCATATTAGACTTGTTAATTTTTATGATATATATTTTTCTACCTTTTTTTTCAACAATAACCCCAGGGACCCATAACCTATTACCCTGAGCTCTGAAATCTTTAGTCATCACTTTCTGACCTATATTCAAATCTGACTTATTTCTACCCTTATATTGTCTTTTCTGATTGACTTGACTCTGAATAACCTTTCTTATTACTTTTTGTTGACGAGTAGAACTTGAAGTATTCGTTCTTTCCTCAACCTTCCTAGGAATCAGAGAGTCAAATACTGTCCTAATTTTTCTTCCCATTAATAATACAGATGGTTCACACCCTGTTGTTGCATGAACGGTATTTCTATAGTCAGTTAAAAAGTTACCTAACTTTTCTTTATAATCTGAAGGAAATCTATTATTTTTACAAATTTTTTTAAGAAAATTTTTACAGGTTTTAACAGCATTCTCAGCTTGCCCATTGCTACTCGGGTGGTTAACTGGACTAGTAATATGTTTCATACCATTTTTCTTACAAAAATTTTCAAAATCCTCAGAACAAAAACACGTACCATTATCACTAACTAAAGTTGCTGGAAAACCAAATTGTGAAAATAATCTATGAAGTACTTCAACATTTTCTTTTGAAGACAGACTGTTCACTTCCAGACACTCGATCCACTTCGAAGAAGAGTCTATCACAATTAAAAAGTTTTTATTATGTAAGCTACCATGATCAATATGCACCCTGAACCATACTTCAGGTTCATAAGGCCATACTGCTAATGAACTCTTTTGTGATTCTGGTTTAATTTCTAAACAATCTCTACAATTTTCTGTTATTTTCTCCAAATCTAGATTAATTTTTGGCCACCAGACAAAGCTTTTCGCAATGCCTTTAGTCTTAAAAACCCCTAAATGAGATCTGTGTAACATCTTTAAAACTTCTTGTCTTAAAGACTCAGGAATAACAACTCTATGTTGATATAAAATACACCCATTTATCAATGACAATTCCAACCTTTTTTCCCAAAAAACTCTAATAAAATTAACATTTTGTGCCTTTTTTACTGATGCTGGCCAACCCTCGATAAGAAATTGTTTTACTTGACTTAAAATTTTGTCCTTTTCGGTCTCACTTCTTATCACGTCTAAAGACAAATTAAACCCGTTATTTTCAAAATAATTAATGTAACCAGACTCTATATTATCTTCACAGCTAACCTTTTCAATTGGACACCTGCTCAGAAAGTCTGAACAATTATTTTTCGACTTTACGTATTCAATCGTAAAATTGAACGATCCTAACATAACTGCATAACGCTGTTATCTTGACGCCGCAATCTTAGGAATTTCTCTATTCTGACCGAAAATTCTGACCAAAGGCTGGTTATCTACAGCTAAAATAAATTCTCTGCCATACAAATATTGATAAAACTTCTTAATCCCAAAAATTATAGCTGTTGCTTCAATATCCAAAATCGAATAATTTTTTTCCGCTTTATTTAAAGTTCTGCTTGCGAACCCTGTAATGATCTGCCCTTTCTACTTCAAACTTTTCCTTCTCTTCTTTCTACGATAATTTTCCTTAAGTCCCGTAGGTAACTTTCCCATAAGGCTTTGGTTATATATATATCCGGGGAGGGAAGGTCCTCCCTGCCGTCTTTTCTTTATTACACACCCCTTCAAGAGTGTACATCCTAGTTTGTCTACGTGACGTACGACCTTGAACGTACTCATTTCACGTGACGGTTCAGTATAAAAAAGCTTCACCGAACGTTGTGTTGGGTTTTTGTTTCTCGGTTTAGAAACCTAGTTATTTATGTATGTGTGGTATCCCTTGGTTCTTTTGAGATAGAGTGAGTTGAATCCACTACCGCTGTGTTTTAAAACCATTTTATAAACCTTATCTTCTAAGTCGCCTGCTCCCCCCCCACTAGCTACTCGATTCTACCTATCGTAGTGTAATGTGAATATAATAAAGTGTTAGATTTTATATATGTGATATACATACGATAAGTTTATGGTGTTAGTTGTCGGCGCCATCCATGTATATATTTTGGGAGGGGAAGGAGAGGAAAGGAAATGAATTTTTTTCAAGCTAAGATTGACTCCTCCTCTTACCAAACAAAACTGATGGATGATAATTTGAGCAAGGCGATCGATATCTGCGTGTCTGGATATCACAACCGGCCGGGTCTCCCCTTGTTCCAAATCGGCAACCTTCACGCCAGAATAAAGAAAACCAGGTCTCATCACCAATTTCAGAATTGCCCCAATCTCAAACACCTCCAGGAAAATCTACTTTACTGAGTGTAGAAGGGGAAAACCATGACATCCCTTGTCACGAATCTAGTCGCGAAAATGTGACACGCAAGGTCCTAAGTTACGTGCCACCTCCAGAAAACGTTGTAACTCCCACGCCGTCGGGGATTTACATCCCTTTCTAGGTCAATACATAGATAACACACGACGATCTTGTCGACATTTAGCCCGCTTTTTAACGATAGGTTGTGTGCCTACCCATTCAGCCAATTATCATGTGAGATATATGTAAGGTCTACTCGAAATGCCAAATTTAGGATGAGGACTGTCTGTATTTTAATATTCGGTTCTAGTAATTATTTTATGAGGTTACTAGCATCCTCGTGTATTAGGTATGGGTAACTCCTACTGAATACCTATCCTCTCAGGTAGGTATAACCGGATAATTGGTTTGATTTTTGCATTTAATTTAAAGAGGCTGCCTACCTCTCGAAAGGTACCTGTTGAGAAAAGTTGTTCGGTTGGTAGTTTTATTTCGGAGATTACCATCTCCCTCTTTTGACTTTAGATTTGTTTTTGTGCATCCCAATTCGTAACTTAGAAAGTCAAACAATAGATGAAAAGTATTAAATTAGAAAGTCACATAACAGAAGAAAAGTTTTCATTTTGTTCCGTCTGGTTGCATCCGATCGCTTTCAATTTGGGACGGCATACGCTAGCAAAACTTCCCCCTTTGACTGACTGTACCTGCGTCTTGTCCTATATATGAAAAGGTCGTTGACTCGTCTCTCGCTCACAGCTGATTGACGGTTCGCCTAGCACATCCCTGTTAATGATAACATTATTTGGGCGGCAGGTGTCGTAAACTTAGTTCCTGTACCTCGGTTGTATCCGTCTTTTAAAAAGGTCCTCTGAAATTTAATAAATAATATAAAAAAACTCACCCAGTTAGTCACCTCTCATTCTCAGCGTGAAGCTTACCTGGTTACACTATATAGCTAAATCACTTTAATTTTCGACCTCCTCCCTACGCTTATAAAAGGGTAATTAAATATTCCTGTAAATAAAATTGTACCTCCCTAATCTGTTAGGATTCGAACCCACAGTTAATAATCTATTTGATTCTCTGGTTTTCGGTCTCCGTGGATAGAATGCCATCTCGCCAAATCAATAACTTAGCCCGATTAAACACTTCCTGCCTTTAAGTACATTCACTCTGCTTTAAAAACGCAATCATTATTTTTATTATTTTCATGTTTTTAAGACAAGCAATCTAGTTCGAACTGTATACGAAATCACGTTTAAATCAACACAACTTTATAACACAATCGCGATTGCACAACACCTGGCGCCCCTGAGGTGGGTTTTTACAAAACGGCGCTCTACAAATTATCCAATTATTATTATTGTCATTATTATTAATTGTTCTCTCACTGAGTCGAACCACTTTCACTTCACACAAACACCGGATCAATAATCTTTCACTTTAATTCAATATTCCGCAATATTCTCTAATACCATTTGAATTCAATAATTAACTGTAATTTCAAACAACACTTCTGATTTGTATCCATTTCTCGGGGCTGTCAATGCACCCAAGTTCAAAACTCGACTGTCCCTCCGGTCTCTCCTTTCCCGTGGGAATCTGTTTACTCCAGGCCTGTCTGTCAATAAATCTTCCGTCGTTGTCTAAACAAAAAAATTTTTTGAGCACGTTCGTTTATTATTTATCGTTTATTTTTGTGGATATTCAAAACATCACAACCCTATTGGTCTTTCTACGCCGTTTTTAAATACATGGATTAACGTTGCTCCGATCCCATTCAAACTTCCATCCGTGACAAGTTTCACAGGAATATTCTCGTCGAAATGCGTTAAAATCCTATCCGAAGTTAATATTTTTTTTATTATCGCAAAACTGTTTTCTTGTTCTGTATCCCATTGAAACTTAACATCTTTTTTAAGTAAATCGTATAATGGTGACAATATATCTGCCATGTTTGGAATAAAATTAAGATAATAACTAACCATACCTAACAAACTTCTCAATTTATTTAAATCACTAGGCGCTGACGCGTTTAAAATGGCTTCTTTATTCCGCTGACACGGTTGAATCCCTTGCTCACTTATTTTATAACCTAAAAATTCAATAACTTTTAAATTGAATTCACACTTTTCACTATTCACCGTTAAATTACAACTTTTTAACCTATCTAAAACGAGACACACGTTTTTTTCTAAGTCGACTTCATCTTTTCCTATAACAATAATATCATCCAAGTAGAACGTCATGTTCCGTAATCCTGATAAACAATTTGCCATTGCTTTAGCAAAAACTGCTGGCGCTGGTGCTAACCCAAACACTAAACGTTTATATTGAAACAATCCCAAGTGGGTATTTATTGTTGTGAAACGTCTACACTCCTTTTTCAAAACAAACTGATTATATGCGGATTTTAAATCAATTTTAGCAAAAACCTTGACTCCATTCACTTTGGTTAATAATTCCTCAATTCTAGGTAACGGATACTTGTCAATTAATAACTGATTATTCACTGTAGATTTATAATCACCACATAATCTAATGCTACCATCTTTCTTAATCACAGGTACGATTGGACTCGCGAAATCACTATACTGAACTTGTTCTATAATACCGTTAGAAAGTAAATTACTTAATTCTTTTTCAACTTTATCCTTCAAAGCAAACGGCATTATTCTGTGATTACGAAATATCGGTACAGCACAATCTTTTAAGGTTAAATTCACTTCGTACTTGTTAAACTTTCCTATTTTATCCGTAAAAACTTCTGGAATTTTTTTTACTAATCGCTCTTTTAATGTATTTTGTTTTACACAATTAACGATCCCCGTTATACCCACGTTAAAGAGATTCATGAAATCACGTCCTAAAATCGAAAGTGACAAACTACGCACGACAATAATTTTTAGTCGGTGTTGTAGACCATTATACTCTAGTATCGGTGTGAAAGTACCTACCACACCAATGAGCGTATTGTCAAAACTCCGTAAGCTCACGTTTTCGTGCAATAACTCAATACTGCTGAATTTATTGAGATAACATTCTTCCGGAATTACGCTACAAGATGCTCCAGAATCTACCATGAATTTATTATTTATTCCGTCGAGTGAAACTTCTATATAATATGGCTCAATACTTAGTACATCACCAACCATTCCATCCGATAACAAAATATTCACGTTTTTACGTGTTGTCACCTGTTTACACTGTTTTGCTAAATGACCTTTAGTACCACAAATTTTACATACATAATTTTTGAATCTACATTCTACCGCCGTGTGATTATTATAACCACAAACCGTACACTTACGCTTTGTAACATGATGAATCGGCGAACGAGCCCGATTACAGCTACTGCTTCGCTTGAAACTATATTCATCTCTCTTTTTCACATGCGTATTAGGTGAGACACGACCTCCGCCGACTGTTAAATTAGCTAAAACTCTGTTATCAGCTGATTGAGATTGGGTTGATGCTACAAGTTCAATACACTTTGCTACTTGCACACATTTTTCGAAAGTATATGATTCACTATCGAGAAATAATTTTTCTCTAATCTTACCGGGTTTACAACCTAATACAAAGAAATCTCTTAATTTCTCTGATAAACTATTCCCGAATTTGCAATTGCTAGAAAGAGATTTTAAACGAACAGCAAAATCGCGAACTGATTCGTCATTCCTTTGTTTAGCTGAATAGAACTGTGACCTTTCTTCAAAGAAACATTTTGTCGTACAACAATATTCATTGAGCTTGGATATTAAATCTTTTAAATCAACCTCTGTTACTTTTTTTGGAATACACAAATTTACCAGTAAAGAAAAACAATCATCTTGCAAAGCATTTAGGAATATAGCTCTTTTTTTAACATCCGATGCGTACTTTTCATCATTCACAAGGAGGTACTGCTCGAGACGGACCTTGAAGTTCTCCCAGTTACCGTCACGCAAACTGAAGGACCCCAATCCTGACTCCATGCTTCCTCTACCCAGAAGGTACCCACAAGACAAGAAAAGAAAACAGAAAAAAACTTCCCAAAGATTTCTCCGCTCTCCAATCTGCTACTTGGACCCTCTCAGGAAACCGCTCCTTGACCCTTGTTGCTGGATGGCTCTTCCCAGACCGCTCTGAGACCTGGCAACACCGATCCTTGACCCTGGTGCTGCTGATGGCTGCCCCCAGACCACTCTTGTGGCCCGGACCCCTCCGATCCTTTGACCCTTGGAGATGCTGCCGCTTGACGCCCTGGACCTTCCGTGCTTCCCCCTTCCGAGAAGCTGGCTGGCTCCAGTGGCTTCGTCTTCTTCACTCCTTTCAGTGAAGAATAATTTCGGTCCGGCCTTTTTTACCGACCCGAATAATATGTTGCAATCCGAACTTTTTCGACAATATCGCGTATATTTTTCCTTGCGAAATCTTGCGCGTCGATTCTTTTAATCGTTGTTTTACAATTTCCGTAGGCTGCGCCACTATTAAATAACTGTTATACTGTTATTTACAGACTTGGTTGAACACAATAATTATAACGCGTGTTCCAATATAATGCTTTATTAACAATTAAGTGCGGATTGTCTACGTCTTATCTCTGAGCTGTCGGTTTGGGTAAAGAGGGCGAGCCGATGCATCCGTCATCTTTTATACCCCTATCAGTCATCTCGCTCTTACGCATTCAACAAGCAGGCGTACCACCAAAAACCTTTCTTTATATAATTATAGAACTATTATAGAATTTTAGTACAAGGCAAATATTAAAAGTAATTAAAAATTTTAACGAATTTTGGTGAAAAAACGCATTAATTTTTATCTGATGTATATTTTTTCATTCCTTCTTTTTACTACGGAACCATGTCGCGTGATCTTTCATTACTTGTATTATTTTTATTTCCTGAATAATGAAAATGTTGCTAACCCTTTCCCAGATATAAGTGTGTTTAAATGCGCAATAACCCGAGAATATACGGCACATCGTATATGAGATTACTACTTAGGAGGTCCCGCAACCTTACATTTTGTGCCCGATCTTTGGGCGAACTTTGAACTCTTGTGTAGATGCCGTTAGGTAATTCGCGAAAATAAGGTCAGGTCGAAATCTTTACGAAAGACAGTAATAACAGAGGGCGGACCATTTTATAAATGGAATTTCTATTCGGTTTTTCCATTCGTTTTACAGGTGGGTGCGTAAGTACTTACCCATGCCAATGAATTTACGTTCAAACGTAGGTACAGTGGGTAGGTAGCTAGGTTGGTACTGGAAAATATTTTTATGATTAAAAGAACAGAAAAAAGTACCTACCTGTTAATCCACAGAGCACACATTTATTTTTGAATTTAGATTTTAATTCGAATGAATGCCAAAACAAAAGACCTCGTTTGCGGAAAAAAAATGTGGTGTTAGAACGTTGTCAGACTTTTGCCACATATTTGAATAATATTTTATAAAAAATAAGACATTAAAGATTTGAGAATAAATACGAAAAAACATTTATGAAACCGTAGTTTGTTTAAAAGCCGGGGAATGTGGGGATCTGCGAAATAAGGTAATGTTGAGAAGAATATTTTTTTAGGTCTATCTAAAAAAAAACTATGTTTTTTTACTTTAACCCGTATTTTAATTGTTTCAGATACTGATAATAAGCATTATCCAACATTCATACTATGGATCTTTCTAAAACAAGTATTAATCACAAAATATCCATAAAATCTGAGCCAATAACCGATGACAATGAACAGGACGAAGATTTGTTGCATAAAGAAAATAGTGTTATTTTTATCCCTGATACTGAAAAGAAATCATGTCAGTATCTCATGAGTGATTTCGATCAATTTGCAAAAATGAAATTAGAACCCACGAATACAAAATGTGATGCAATAGAAGACGAAACGGCAACACTAGATAAATCATTTCCATATAATGAAAATTTGTGTTTTTGGTTCTCCACGAATTTTGAAGATTTTTCAATAAAAAATTTAGCATTTATGGATATCAAATCAGAACACAATCCAGAAAAAAATAATGTATTATTCTGTGCAGAGATGCTGGATTCATCATCTTCGGATGTGAATGGAACCGGGAATAAAAGTGACCAATCATCTGATTATGGCGAGAGTTCGAAACTCTTGGAGATAAAAGAAGAACCTATAGATTTGTCATATACAGCAATAGATGTATCATACCCAGACATAAAGAAAGAATGTGCAGGTAAGAAACTCGTTTTTGTGCCATTTTATGATATTATATAATAAATATTAATAACTGAAAGATAATGCTAATCCATTGCGATCAATTCAGTGTTTTATTTTACAATAAATGAATCCCCATCTTGCGGACAAAAGTGAAACAGTTTTATTGGTTAAGTACTCAAATAGTTAGGTAGGTAGGTACTTACATATATATGCTAATGCTTTGTGGTAAAAATTTTCTTGAATTGAGTTTTGATGTCATCGATGAAGTCGGTGTATAGGACCTACAAATTTATTTATAAATGCCAATTAGATCGATATCCCAAGTAATATATTAATATATTGTGGAGATGTGTATATTTTAAGTAAAAATTTTAAATTATGTTATTAGGAAATACATATTGGGTTAAGTATTAACTGATTTTCATTCTAAGATTTATACAGTGATAGTACGTAAGTACTGATAAGTACCGTGTCTACTATTTTACTAAGGCGAGCAACAACCATTCAAATTTATTTGACTATGGGGGTGTTTCACCGTTCTCTTGATAGCTTATCCATAAGATAGCGTATATTTTCGTTTTATTATTTATTTATAAAGTCCGAGTTCGGTACTCGGAGCTATGAATAGTGTATATATATGGAATAAATTTGTTGAGTTTTCTGTACTACCTATTGCTAATATTTTTTATTAATATACGTTATCCTATCCTATCCCTTCAAGAGGATGATAAAATACCCCTAATTATGGATAATAATCATAATTTTTGCATTTCTGAAACGGTACAGTTCTGATAAGTATCAGCGTGATTTTTTGTATCATTACGATTTACACCGGTCAAGAATAGAACCACAAATTTTAATGTTGCACTATCAAGACATGTTTGTATTTACTTCAGTTCAACAATTTAAAAATATTTACCTATCGTGCCACATGCCTCAACTTATTATTCACAAAAAATTTCATCGTCATCACAAAGCAGATATGCTTGAAGATAATATAGTATTGTATTAAGGCGATGCACTACGTCGTGTAATATTTTGTAAAGAGCCGCCATCAATAACACCCCTTCCGTAGATGGTGATAAGGCTTAAATTCCCGCTTAACACCATCCAGCTATTTTGATTTAGGCGAGAAAAAAACATGGCCAAAAAGTACCTTTTATTTTGTTTTGTGGATGTTCAGGCATAAATATTTTAAGGTTTTCTGATCATTTTATAAATAACTTTTATAAATAAAATAATAATTTATAAATAATATTTTATAGATAACTTAATTTGCCACATTATACAATAAAACCAATGGGCTCGTAATAGAAAATTTTGAACTTTAAAGCATTTTCATAGATCTTATAAATAATTTTTTTCTGGGCTTATAAAAAGACTTATGTAAAAAATACTCGATTATTTCAAAGGCCAAGATGTATTATACTCGCGGTATTTATTTAAAGCATCTGAAACATTTCTAGGCGACCAAATTTTCAAACCAAAAACACATGATTTTGCATTACTACGTATTGCATCGCCTTAACATTGGTCATTTGTTGTTTTTCAGAATATAGCGCAAAGGCAGAAGATGTTCGCAATAAAATCATCCGCTGTCCAGAGTGCAGCTACACTTGTTCTCACGCAAGTAAACTGAAGTACCACGCCGTCAGGCACAGCGGTGAGAAGACATTCACGTGCGGACATTGCGGCAGCTCATTTCGCCGCAAGGACGGACTGAAGAAGCATATCTTCACCCACAGTGGACAGAAACCTTTCAAATGTTCACAATGCAATAGAGCATTTGGTCGGAAAGATTGCCTCAAAAAACATATGTACACTCACAGGCTGAAAGAACAAATAACGTGTTCAGAGTGCAATATTACATTTAATCGTAAAGAAGATCATAAAAACCACGTTATTGGACACAACAGGGAGTCACTTTACTCGAGGTTTAAAAATAATTTGCCGCATCACTTAAAGAATATTCTGGCTCGCGATGATGCGATGCCATTTAAATTTCCGTTCTGCTCATTTTGTTCTTCTTGGAAAGGTAACCTTGACATGCATATACGGAATCACGACGGGGACAAACCGTTTTCTTGTCGAGAGTGTAACTTTTCTTGCAATCAGAAGGGTAACCTCAAAAGACATATGCTGACACATTCCTTTTGGAAAGGTAACCTCAACACGAATGTATTGAATCACAACAGGGATAAACCATTTTCCTGTCGGGAATGTAACTTTTCTTTCAATCAAAAGAGTAACCTCAATAGACATATGCTTACACACGCCAAAAACCCACTCATTATGTCAAGCAAACAATGCTCTTTTGCCCATGCTGGGGGAAGTAATCTAGAACCAGACATTTTCATCCAAAGAACGTTTCCAAAATTGACCTTTACTTTCCCTCAAAGTGGCAACCTCAATACGCCAAACCTCACAGGTGTCGAAAAGAAACCATTCAAATGTTCGCAGTGCAGTTTTACATGTTTTTCCATAAGTATGCTAGGCTTGCACAAGCTCAGCTTGGGCGCCCACTAGGATGAAGCTTTCATTGTCAAGGTTGAATACAAAATTTTACTGTAAGTAAACCGCTTGGTGTTGCACGATTGTCTGTAGACGATGCAAACAACACAACTGCATCCCTACATTAAAAAACACTGCATTAAATATTTCAATTCCAAACCAAGCGTTTTTATTATTCATCGACAGCAACTTAATTTTTAATGGAAATAATTCCTGGTGTAGATTATTATGCTCCTTATTTCATGAATACCATTAAAATGTGTTAATTGTTTGTTTCTAATAATATGTATCATTAGCCTCACTAACCGGTCAGTTGGCATCGCGTTTGGGTCCCACCCAGGCGTAGTGTGTTCAATTCCTCGGCTGGCTAAGTCCTCCATCAAAAGCAATATTCCGTTTACTGTGGCGGTAGTAGAGATTTTCAAATATTGTCAGGTTATTCGTGACCCGGGAATGTTTGTCAAACTTTTAAATAAAAATAAAATAAATGCGCTCAGTAAAATTTCTTTTTCTTAGTAGTAGTCCTCTGGCATCTTTCCTGACATCGTCCTCCCATCTCAGCCTAGGTCTGCCCGCCTTTCGTTTGCCTCCCGGGTGTCATGTTAGAACCTTCTTTGGTACACGTGTGCTTGGCATTCGGTGCACATGTCCGGCCTATCTTAGTCTTTGGAGCCGTAAATGAGTAGAGTCTGGGAGCTTGGTAGATGTCATATAGCTCCTTATTGTGGCGGATTCTTCATGCCTCTCCCTCTCGCACCGCTCCTAAGATTCTTCGAAGTACCTTTCTTTCGAAGGTGTCCAGCCGTTCCGCAGACTTTGCTGTCAGTGTTCCCGCCTCACATCCATAGGCCAAGACCGTTCTAATAATTGTTTTATACAGGGTTATTTTGGTTTTCCTATGGACGTTTCGGGATTTGAACACTGGCAGCAACGCGAAGTAAGTGTTGTTAGCGGCTGTGATACGTTTTCTTACTTCTACTGGGTCTTCGTTGTCCTGCGTTATGATGGAGCCCAGGTAGGCAAACTCTTCGACCACTTCAAAGTTATAGGAGTTTTTAAAATTCACTTTATCTTTTATTCTGCGGTGTGGGGTTTTGGTTTGCATCATGATTTTAGTTTTGTTCTCATTGATTTGCAAGCCCACCTCTCTTGCTGCAGTCTCCAAAGGGTCAAACACCTCTCTTACAGCCTGTAAGGATCTTCCGACAATGTTAAGGTCGTCTGCGTATCCAACTATTTGATTGCTTTTGTACCAAATGTTTGAGTCGGTAGCAATCATTGTCTTCCTCACGACGTGCTCCAGAACAATATTGAAAAGAGTGGGAGCTAAGCCATCACCTTGTTTCAGCCCCTGGGAGACGTTAAAATCCTCCGTTGTTTCACCTCCTATCCTTACTCGACATCGTGAACCAACCATCGTTGCTTTTACAAGCTTGACTATTTTGGGCGGTATACCAAAATTTAGGAGTATTTCATATATTTTGTCCCTATCTATACTGTCATATGCCTGTTTGAAGTCAACAAATAGTTAATATATGTCCATATCGAATTCCCAGCATTTTGTCAGGATTTGTCCAGTAGTAAAGAGTTGATCAGTGGTGGATCTCCCCCTCCTAAAACCTGCCTGATACTCTCCCAGCAAGTTCTCTGAATGACGTTCTAGTCTTTCTTTCAAAGTTGTTGTGAAGATTTTATACGCTGTACAAAGTAGCGATATTCCTCTGTGATTTTCACATTTCAATTTGTCTCCCTTTTAATGTATGGGGCATATTATACTAGTTTGCCACTCTTCTGGTACTCTTTCGGCGGTCCATATTTTTACAATAAGATTGTGTAGCAGGTTTTTCAGATGTTCGTTTCCATATTTATAGAGCTCTGCCGGGATATTGTCTCCTCCCGGTGTTTTATTATTTTTCAATTTATTTAGGGCAGCCCTTACTTCTGCCACCGATGGCGCTCTAGTCGTTTCATCATTATTTAGCTCATCCGGAATGTGAGTTGGTTCGACTGTCAGGTTGTTATTGGGATTCAAGAGCTGTTGGAAGTATTCTTTCTACCTAGTCTTAATCTTTTCCTTATCTCCTATTATGTCTCCATTACTATCTCTGCACAGGGATGTGTTGGGTTTGAAGCCCTTTTTAAATACATTGACGCCTTTATATGCCTCACGTGGATTGTTATTAATAAAATCATTTTCCATTTTCAACAATATGTTGTTAAAATATAGTCTCTTCTTTCTTTTTATCAAATGGTTAGCATCTCTTCGTGCTTGTTCGTAGGCTTGTCTTTTTGATCTTGTTCCTCTTTCTATACATAATTTTCTTAGCTCATTTTTCTTGCAGACGCTCTGTATGCACTCCTCATCGAACCAGGGATTTCTAACCTGCCTAGGTCTATTTCCAATGCCTGATTCTGCCACTGTCAGCAATGCATCTCTCAGACTGGTCCAATCCTCTTCTACATCGTTTGAGGAGGGCTGATCACTCAGTTGGTTTGGTAGGTTTGTTGACAGTGAGTCGTGGTATCTATCCAATCCTTCTGGTGTTTTAAGAGCATCGATGTTTAGCTTTGGGATACTTGGCTGATTTCCTCTTCTATCTCTTGCTATTCTGCATTTATAGCTGGCTACTACCAAATAGTGATCAGTAAAATTTCTAACGTGTCAAAAACAAAGTAAAATTACTGATAGTTTGGCAACCATCATTGTTTGGTGACGTGCTTATAGTTTCGCTGCCTGAATTTTTGTGTATTTCGAACTCATCGATTCGTCTATTTTTTCCAGATGTTGCATTATCATTATTAAGATGTTGTTAAATGAAATTTCAGTTTCACGGATATATGTTCCTTACTTCTACCATAAATTATGCAAGACTACTAAGAGGATTGTAGCTTACAATAACCTGAACTGTGTAAAGAAAGCCTGAAAGACTCTTATCCTTGTACAATATTTCATAAACAAACATTAACGCAACTCCACACAGTACTCCCACAAAAATATTCACTGGTCATTTTTACTAGCAGCGTTCCTAACTTCTTCCGCAAAATATTAAGTATAAAAAAAGATACATTTTTATTTAATTACATTCTATGTTCATTTCAGAATATCGAAAAAATAACATGTATCTGAATTTAATAATGACGTGGTACAAGCATATTATACACGGTGTCCGGAAACTCAGACAACTTCGGAGTTTGTGGTATAAGTTTTTTTATTTTTTATTTTAGCTTTTGTTTTAGAGTACGAAGATGAAATTTCTTAGCACAGATATGAAAAAAATCGTAGTGATGCCATTTCACCAGTTTCCCGATTGTACTACACATTTCCGGACACCGTGTAGATAAATGTGTTTTTTTTATTAATATGATATAATATTAATATTAGTATATTCTGTTTGACAAAAATGTTTGCGTAATAAATATAACTACACTTTTGGTGAAGTTGTGCAACCACCATGCAAATGTATTCAAAAATTTTAGCAAATAAACAATTACATAATAACACCTAATCATGATTTTTAATTGCTATTTAAAAAATATTAAGAGCCTTAATTCTACAAAATCTGGAAGAACGTCTTCATTTCACTGAGATTTTAATAATTATTTTTCTTGTTCATTTATAACACTGGGTGAACTTTCCCTCCTGTTATCGATAGCTCGAATTCAAAACTTTGCTTGAGGCAAGAGTGGAAAACCCTTTTTCAAAAGATATCTCTACGAGATCCCATATTTCACACGGAAACTACTTAGGGTATACAGGCATTCATAGGTACTCCCATCCACAAAAGAAAGTCTCCACTTTAAAGGTGTTTTTATCGCGCTTGATCCGAGAGAGTGGTGGGGTGGAAATGTTACCAACTTTCACTTCCTTTACTCCTTAACCCTTATGCCCTAAACTGATGTTACCGGAACTGTACTTAATATCACAATAAGGGTTCACAAATTTTCAGACAGACCTAACTTTACAAAGATTGTTACAATTGATATTTTACAGGTCACAATACGAGATATTATATACCTACGTATAAATCGTAAGCTGTTCCCAAAAATCAATCCGTATCTTTTTGTATTGACATTGACAAATCTGAATTCATTGGCCGACACGGAAAAGGATGAAATCATGGTAAAGGTTTCACACAGTGAAGAAATTGTATCACGCATGGCCAGGAGGTAATATATCAGTGGGTAGTATCAGTAAATCTTCGGGGAATGATATTTCAACACGTGACGCGGAAAGTTTTACGGTAAAGGCATCAAGGCGCAAATAATATTTTCTGACATTAAATCTTTTTTGTTGCTGTAGAGTGGAGTGGAAAATTAAAGAGTTGAGTGAAAATGTGACTTGTAAAGATAGTAGGTAAGCACCGTTTTCGCATAAAAATATCACCCTGT